>NC_089818.1:24486040-24583540 GCF_029633855.1 Hoplias malabaricus | reverse complement strand
TGTCTGTGTATCTCCATAGAACTCCTCTCCTTCCCCATTGTTTAGGGTAAAGTTACTTCCATTCTCATGAACTGAGGGTTAATATTGAAATTAGATACAACAGGTAAAAAAAGGAAAAACAACTGACCAGTTCTAACAGTGTTTACATGGTTTTTTTTTTATTTAATACATGTTTTTGAATGTGTGGATATCTGTATATTGTCTTTGCACATTGAGTCACCTTTTACTGTTGTTCATGATTTGTACCAGTGCAGCAGGTAGTGTCTGTCACACAGCTGCAGGGTCCTGGAGGTTGTGGGTTCGAGTCCTACTCCGGCCGACTGTGTGTGAGGAGTGTGGTGTGTTCTCTCTGTGTCTGCGTGGGTTTCCTCCGGGTGACTGTCTGTGGAGTGTGGTGTGTTCTCTCTGTGTCTGCGTGGGTTTACTCCGGGTGACTGTCTGTGAGGAGTGTGGTGTGTTCTCTCTGTGTCTGCGTGGGTTTCCTCCGGGTGACTGTCTGTGAGGAGTGTGGTGTGTTCTCTCTGTGTCTGCGTGGGTTTCCTCCGGGTGACTGTCTATGAGGAGTGTGGTGTGTTCTCTCTGTGTCTGCATGGGTTTCCTCCAGGTGACTGTCTGTGAGGAGTGTGGTGTGTTCTCTCTGTGTCTGCGTGGGTTTCCTCCGGGTGACTGTCTGTGAGGAGTGTGGTGTGTTCTCTCTGTGTCTGCGTGGGTTTCCTCTGGGTGACTGTCTGTGAGGAGTGTGGTGTGTTCTCTCTGTGTCTGCGTGGGTTTACTCCGGGTGACTGTCTGTGAGGAGTGTGGTGTGTTCTCTCTGTGTCTGCGTGGGTTTCCTCCGGGTGACTGTCTGTGAGGAGTGTGGTGTGTTCTCTCTGTGTCTGCGTGGGTTTCCTCCGGGTGACTGTCTGTGAGGAGTGTGGTGTGTTCTCCCTGTGTCTGTGTGGGTTTCCTCCGGGTGACTGTCTGTGAGGAGTGTGGTGTGTTCTCTCTGTGTCTGCGTGGGTTTCCTCCGGGTGACTGTCTATGAGGAGTGTGGTGTGTTCTCTCTGTGTCTGCGTGGGTTTCCTCCAGGTGACTGTCTGTGAGGAGTGTGGTGTGTTCTCTCTGTGTCTGCGTGGGTTTCCTCCGGGTGACTGTCTGTGAGGAGTGTGGTGTGTTCTCTCTGTGTCTGCGTGGGTTTCCTCTGGGTGACTGTCTGTGAGGAGTGTGGTGTGTTCTCTCGGTGTCTGCGTGGGTTTCCTCCGGGTGACTGTCTGTGAGGAGTGTGGTGTGTTCTCTCGGTGTCTGCGTGGGTTTCCTCCGGGTGACTGTCTGTGAGGAGTGTGGTGTGTTCTCTCGGTGTCTGCGTGGGTTTCCTCCGGGTGACTGTCTGTGAAGAGTGTGGTGTGTTCTCTCTGTGTCTGTGTGGGTTTCCTCCGGGTGCTCTGGTTTCCTCCCACGCTCCAAAAACACACATTGGTAGGTGGATTGGAGACTCAAAATTGTCCATAGGTGTGAATGTGTGAGTGTGTGTCGCCCTGTGAAGGATTGTCGCCCCCTCAGGCTCCGGACCCACCGCGACTCTGAACTGGATAAGGGTTACAGACAATGAACGAATGAATGATTTGTACAGACGTTTTCAGCTGCAGTAGAATCAGGCCATAAATGTCTAAGTAAAAATGATGAATTGATTGAAATTGTGTAAAATCACCAATGTGTTTTTGTTCTGGAAGTGAGTATTATTCAGGAGTGTGTCCCACTGTGCTGCAGTATCAGCCTACACTCTTTGAGAAAGGCTGTACATTAGAATCTTTTAAAATTGCTGTAAGGAGACGGTTACATGCATTTGAAACATTTTGATTGGAGCTCCTATGATGTGGAGTATTCTCCTTCTCTGTCCAACACTTGGTATTTGGAGCCAGAGGAGTGCAGACCCATTTTATTAGTCAGTGTTTAACTATGGAGATTACACCATTACTAACTAGAAGGGGAGTCTTGGACGTATCTGTACAGTTGCGACATCTCCACCTCCACTGGCTTCTCTAGCTAAAGAAAAACTGGAATCAATCAGGTCCTATTCTTTTAGCTCTGGGTGGAACTGACTCGTCCATTCTCTATTCATTGGTTCTCGGTGAACTACTAAGAGTTGTGGTAGTTTGGGGAACTTTGCTCAGGTATTTTAACTGAATTGAGGTTATAGTATTCTCTGATTTACTCAGTCTTTACGTCGTGGTGTTACCGAGCTGAGATGGTGAAGTCTAGCTCACGCTTCCTCAGAAACTCGTGAATCCAGCGGCGCCCACATTATCACTGAGTAGCTCAACAGACTTGCAGGAGAACACTAACTCCCCGGTTCTGTTATGCTACTTCAGGCCCCCACATTGGCTAGTATTGTCCTGACTGACGGGAGGAAAGGGATTACTGTCATTCTCGGTCAGAAAGTGAGACCAGTTGTGCTCTCTAATACTCGCAGCAGTGGATGGCTGAGGCGTGACTGCGGCTGAAACTCATGACCCTTCATTAACGCTGAATGGGATTCTTGGCAAAATATAAAAAGCAGCTGTGAAAAACAGCTTTTGTTTTGAAACTTGCACTCATTTGGGATCCAAGGTCATTTAGAGGCACTTAGGAACTGGTCTCAGATCAGCAGTACGATCCGTTTGTATTCCCTTCCTCACATTAGCTGATATCTTTCATCTGGTTTAATTACATTTGCTCTGTGAATCCAGAGAGACCTCTGTTCACTGAGCTTTCTCCCACATCACGAACATGTGCCCTTTTTGTTAATGGGCTTTTAATTAAAGTAATCAAATTCCTGTCGATCTTTTGTAAGTGGCCTATAAAGATGTGCATTGTGGTGGAGCTGATAGTGTGGTCCTTCACTTTAACGCAGACACACTGCCATCTCAAACCCTTGTGTGTTCTGTGTCATCGAACTTGGGGATGATATTTTGCATTATTTTAATATGTGGCCTATCATTAACCAAAGTGCAGTAACTATATTTGAATACAGTGCAAGGAATAACAGGTTTAACGCCTAACATTAAACATGCGCTGGACGCGGTCCTCTGTAGCTTTATGATCTGTTTAGTGAAGGACTGCGTTTTGAAAATCAGGCTTCGTGTGTGACGTCTTTTCAGATTCTGTAACACGAGAAAACTCTGTAATGTTTGTAATGGCTCCCATTTGTTAAAAATGTACAAGGATATGATATTTTCATTTAAAATAAATAGAAAAAAAATGTCTGGGGCTGCTGTCTTTTATTATTATCATTATTATTATTATTATTATCATTGGAAATGAAGGGATTTGGTAGATTGTGAATGAACCAGACAGGATACTCAGAGTAAGGCTCTAAAAAAGTCAACATGTGAGAAATATAATGGAGGAGCATTTCTTCATTTTATGGAGTATGTTGTATTTTATAACGTCTCCTTCTTTCTCTCTATGTCTCTGTCTCTATCTCTCTCTCTATCTGTCTCTCTATCTCTCTATCGCTGTCTGTCTCTCTCTATGTCTCTGTCTCAATCTCTCTCTCTCTCTATCGCTGTCTCTCTCTATGTCTCAATCTCTCTGTCTTTGTCTCTATCTCTCTCTCTGTCTCTTTCTCTCTCTCTGTCTGTCTCTGTCTTTGTCTCTATCTCTCTCTATCACTGTCTCTCTCTCTCTGTCTCTATTTTTCTCTCTCTCTCTGTCTCTATCTCTGTCTCTCTTTCTCTCTCTCTCTCTCTCTCGTGTATTTCATGAGCTGCTCGATTTCCTCAACAGAGTCCATCAAGACAAAAAGCCTCACTTTATGCTCCTCAAGGCTCGAGGGCAGAATCTAATCGACGTCTGCCATATTGCTCCTCAATGTGAGCTGTGAGCAGACTATTGTCTGTTCGCTAACCATTCTCTTCAACCTAATTCTTTCTCCACCCCTTTTCAGACAAGCCCCGCCTCTTCTTGGAGGACTGACCAATCACAGCATTCTACAACCACCGCTTCCAATCATAGATAAATAAATAGGTGTTCTTATTTTTGTCATGAATTTAGAAGGAACAGGAGGATGACGCGTCTGTAGATGATGATGATAATAATAATAATAATAAAGAAGGAGACGGCCAGCAACAAAATGTATTAATATTAGAACTTAAAGAGAGGATATTCTGGAGGCTACATATCAAGAAACAAAATATAGAAATCATGTATAACTTCGTAAATATTTACCAAACTGTTTTTCCATTGTCTTAAACTAACCAAATAAATATTAATTATTCACAATAGTCACAATACGAGTGGGCGGGGCTTGCCCCAATAGGAGTGGGGGAAAAAAACAACCTCGAAGAAGGTGTGTCATACTCTCAGTGTCTGCAGTCCAGCAGTGAAGACTCACACACACACTCTCTCTCTCTCACACACACACACACACATAGGCTCACACACTTTCTCTGTCTGTCTCTCTCACACACACACACACACACACAGCTGGACAGACCGATGGCGGCGGCGCCGGTCAAGCCTCGCGCGCAGCTCCCACCCTGTTACTACGAGGGATATCTCGAGAAACGGGGACCTAAAGAAAAGGTGAGGGTCGCGCAGTCGTGTGTGTGTGTGTGTGTGTTTATCTCCTCACACTCGGCTGTGCACCGGCGTGTCGCCTCCATTTGCGCATGTGTGTGAGTGTGTTACAGTGCATTGTGTGGATGGGCGAGGCGCGAGGAGCTTGACAGCTTTACAGAGGTTCTTTCGTCAGAGTTAAAGCCACTGACCTCAGTATGAAGACGGCGGATTCGTTAAACGAGGCTGGAAACTTGTTTTGGTGCTGGTTCTTCCTCGAGTTCTGAGGTTCTGACAGCGCCGGGCGAACAGTGCTGAGTGACCAGCTGCATGCGTTCAGACGGGTCCTTTTTTAAGTTGATATTGTGACTTCACTGCAGCCAGTCATTTTTCTATAAATCAGTCTTTCGGTCATTTTGTCTGTCAGTCGGTCTTTGGTGTGTCAGTCAAATAGTCAGTGACCTAGTCTGTCAGTCAGTGGTTGTGTTTAATTCAGTCACAAACTCAATCAACGAATCAACCATTCATTCATTCAGTCTGTCAGTCAGTCATTTAGTCACTCATCATTCAGTCAGTCATTGTCAGTCAATCGGTCAGTCATTTAGTCACTTATCATTCAGTCAGTCAGTCAGTCATTGTCGTCAGTCAGTCAGTCAGTCATTTAGTCACTCAGTCAGTCAGTCATTTAGTCACTCAGTCAGTCAGTCAGTCATTTAGTCACTCAGTCAGTCAGTCAGTCATTTAGTCACTCATCATTCAGTCAGTCATTGTCAGTCAATCGGTCAGTCACTCAGTCATTTAGTCACTTATCATTCAGTCAGTCAGTCAGTCATTGTCGTCAGTCACTCAGTCATTTAGTCACTTATCATTCAGTCAGTCAGTCATTGTCGTCAGTCTGTCAGTCAGTCAGTCAGTCATTTAGTCACTCAGTCAGTCAGTCAGTCATTTAGTCAGTCAGTCAGTCAGTCAGTCATTTAGTCACTCAGTCAGTCAGTCAGTCATTTAGTCACTCATCATTCAGTCAGTCATTGTCAGTCAATCGGTCAGTCACTCAGTCATTTAGTCACTTATCATTCAGTCAGTCAGTCAGTCATTGTCGTCAGTCTGTCAGTCAGTCAGTCAGTCATTTAGTCACTCAGTCATTTAGTCACTCACTCAGTCAGTCAGTCAGTCATTTAGTCACTCAGTCAGTCAGTCAATCGGTCAGTCATTCAGTCACTCAGTCATTTAGTCACTTATCATTCAGTCAGTCAGTCAGTCATTGTCGTCAGTCTGTCAGTCAGTCAGTCAGTCATTTAGTCACTCAGTCAGTCAGTCAGTCATTTAGTCACTCAGTCAGTCAGTCAGTCATTTAGTCACTCAGTCAGTCAGTCAATCGGTCAGTCATTCAGTCACTCAGTCATTTAGTCACTTATCATTCAGTCAGTCAGTCAGTCATTGTCGTCAGTCTGTCAGTCAGTCAGTCAGTCATTTAGTCACTCAGTCAGTCAGTCAGTCATTTAGTCACTCAGTCAGTCAGTCAGTCATTTAGTCACTCAGTCAGTCAGTCAGTCATTTAGTCACTCATCATTCAGTCAGTCATTGTCAGTCAATCGGTCAGTCACTCAGTCATTTAGTCACTTATCATTCAGTCAGTCAGTCAGTCATTGTCGTCAGTCAC
Organism: Hoplias malabaricus; assembly: GCF_029633855.1. Classification (NCBI taxonomy): domain Eukaryota; kingdom Metazoa; phylum Chordata; class Actinopteri; order Characiformes; family Erythrinidae; genus Hoplias; species Hoplias malabaricus. Next base: position 24,577,365 of record NC_089818.1, on the reverse strand, counting down.
TCAGTCATTTAGTCACTTATCATTCAGTCAGTCAGTCAGTCATTGTCGTCAGTCTGTCAGTCAGTCAGTCAGTCATTTAGTCACTCAGTCAGTCAGTCAGTCATTTAGTCAGTCAGTCAGTCAGTCAGTCATTTAGTCACTCAGTCAGTCAGTCAGTCATTTAGTCACTCATCATTCAGTCAGTCATTGTCAGTCAATCGGTCAGTCACTCAGTCATTTAGTCACTTATCATTCAGTCAGTCAGTCAGTCATTGTCGTCAGTCTGTCAGTCAGTCAGTCAGTCATTTAGTCACTCAGTCATTTAGTCACTCACTCAGTCAGTCAGTCATTTAGTCACTCAGTCAGTCAGTCAATCGGTCAGTCATTCAGTCACTCAGTCATTTAGTCACTTATCATTCAGTCAGTCAGTCAGTCATTGTCGTCAGTCATTCAGTCAGTCTGTCAGTCAGTCATTTAGTCACTCAGTCAGTCAGTCAATCGGTCAGTCATATAGTCACTCAGTCAGTCAATCGGTCAGTCATTCATTCAGCCAGTTAGTCATTGTCGTCAATCAGTCAGTCATTGTCAGTTAATTAGTCAGTCATTCATTCATTCATTCGGTCATTCATTGTCATTCATTCAGTCAGTAATTCAGTGAATCAACAATTCATTCAGTCAGTCAGTCAGTAGGTCAATCAGTATTTCAGTGACTGTCATTCAGTGAGTAAGTCAGTCATTAATTCTGTGTATCATAGACCTTACTTCATATTACATAAACATGAAGCCATCTTCAGAGTAGCAGGCTCTTGTGGGGTGCTCCAACCCTGGTGCACTAGCGAAGCCCCAGTGATGTGTGTTAGTCTGGTTCAGTCTGGTCTGATCCCGCAGAAAAGCTAACGTAGCACGAATGGTTGAAAAGTTATTGTTGTTTCTGATAGAACATGTCAGATTATAGTGTATTGCCACTTGCTGTGTATTAGACTGAGTAAGTGCAGACCAGTCAGAGTGCCCTACATAGAGCACATGAGCATCAGAACCGGAGCACGGAGCAGCAGAGGAGGATGGTCTAATGAATCACTTTACCTTCAACATCTTATGGATTGTTGGTGAATGTCACCACTCTGTGGAAGGACAGTGGCATCTTTCAGCTGGATAATTCACCAGGCCAAACTGCAAAACTTTTCAGGAACGGTTTGAGCATTATAATAGTGTTCACGTTGTTGATATGACCTCCACATTCCCCAGGTCTCAATCCAATCAAGCATCTGTGGGATGTGTTTAAAGAATGTTAGACCCATGGAGGCCCTCACCTGGCAACTCACAGGACTTAAAGGATATGCTAATAATATCTAAATGTCAAGTGCCACAGGACTCCATCAGAGGTTTTATTTATTTATTCTTAAAACGTATTTATTTTTGGTCAATTATAACATTTGGTTAATGTTATGGCTGATTGGCGTTTTACTTTCTGGTGGAGAAAACAAATTGTACAATATGACTCAAATACCGTGTTCTCCCTGTGTCTGCGTGGGTTTCCTCCGGGTGACTGTCTGTGAGGAGTGTGGTGTGTTCTCTCTGTGTCTGCGTGGGTTTCCTCCGGGTGACTGTCTGTGAGGAGTGTGGTGTGTTCTCCCTGTGTCTGCGTGGGTTTCCTCCGGGTGACTGACTGTGAGGAGTGTGGTGTGTTCTCCCTGTGCCTGCGTGGGTTTCCTCCGGGTGACTGTCTGTGAGGAGTGTGGTGTGTTCTCTCTGTGTCTGCGTGGGTTTCCTCCGGGTGACTGTCTGTGAGGGGTGTGGTGTGTTCTCCCTGTGTCTGCGTGGGTTTCCTCCGGGTGCTCCGGTTTTCTCCCATGCTCCAACAACACACATTGGTAGGTGGATTGGTGACTCAAAAGTGTCCTATATTTTGGTGTGCATTAGAAAAAGGTAATAGAATTTCCCTGCTTAAAATGTCTTAAAATCTCTAAATTAGTTTGGTTTGTTCTGATAATGTTACATTGTCCTGATTTGTTGTTATGGAACATTATAATAGTACAGCACTGGACAAATAACAGGTGATGAGTAAACCACAGAAAATGAAATAAAATAAATAAAACATAAACCACTTGGAAAGATTTAATCAAAAATACATCAGTCTATGTCTCTGAAACGAAAAAGGAGTATAACAATATACTTTTAAAGAAAACACGTATCACCCAGAACACTCACACACACACACACACACACACACAGATAGAGATAATTCAGCCTAATTCTGATTAAATGAACCTACAGGCCATTAATGTCCTCATATCTCACAAACGAAGCAGAACACAAGATGTATTGACTTGGTCATGCCACGTTTATTCATGGAGGAATCATTTGAGGCTTAATGTGATTTCTTGGAGCTGCTCTGAGGGAAATCTGATCTTGCCAGCTGCAAAGTGAGTCAATCTGCTTTTAGTTCTGCAATAGGTTTTATTTCCTCACTCCTGAAATCTGGTGACAGCTAGGAGAGACTGGAATGACAGCGGTATACACCCATAGCACAGGGAAAAAATAGAAAGCGGTCTCCATGTTATCCCTGTAGTTACTCAGAGCCAACAACGACATCAGCTGGAAAGACAATGGGACTTGAGCCTAAAGGAGTAATAAGTTACGTTATGAAACATTCTACTGTATAATATTATACTGACTGATTTGTACCAGCACTGCAGGTAGTGTCTGTCAAACAGCTGCAGGGACCTGGAGGTTGTGGGTTCGAGTCCCGCTCCGGGTGACTGTCTGTGAGGAGTGTGGTGTGTTCTCCCTGTGTCTGCGTAGGTTTCCTCTGGGTGACTGTCTGTGAGGAGTGTGGTGTGTTCTCTCTGTGTCTGCGTGGGTTTCCTCCGGGTGACTGTCTGTGAGAAATGTGGTATGTTCTCTCTGTGTCTGCGTGGGTTTCCTCCGGGTGACTGTCTGTGATGAGTGTGATGTCTTCTCCCTGTGTCTGCGTGGGTTTCCTCCGGGTGACTGTCTGTGAGGAGTGTGATGTCTTCTCCCTGTGTCTGCGTGGGTTTCCTCCGGGTGACTGTCTGTGAGGAGTGTGGTGTGTTCTCCCTGTGTCTGCGTGGGTTTCCTCCGGGTGACAGTCTGTGAGGAGTGTGGTGTGTTCTCCCTGTGTCTGCGTGGGTTTCCTCCGGGTGACTGTCTGTGAGGAGTGTGGTGTGTTATCCCTGTGTCTGCGTGGGTTTCCTCCGGGTGACTGTCTGTGAGGAGTGTGGTGTGTTCTCCCTGTGTCTGCGTGGGTTTCCTCCGGGTGACTGTCTGTGAGGAGTGTGGTGTGTTCTCCCTGTGTCTGCGTGGGTTTCCTCCGGGTGACTGTCTGTGAGGAGTGTGGTGTGTTATCCCTGTGTCTGCGTGGGTTTCCTCCGGGTGACTGTCTGTGAGGAGTGTGGTGTGTTCTCTCTGTGTCTGCGTGGGTTTCCTCCGGGTGACTGTCTGTGAGGAGTGTGGTGTCTTTTCCCTGTGTCTGTGTGGGTTTCCTCCGGGTGCTCCGGTTTCCTCCCACGCTCCAAAAACACATTCGTAGGTGGATTGGCAAAAGTGAGTGTGTGTCGCCCTGTGAAGGACTGGCGCCCCCTCCAGGGTGTGTTCCCGCCTTGCGCCCAGTGATTCTGGTTAGGCTCTGGACCCACCGCTGCCCTGAACGGATTAGTGTTTACAGACAATGAATGAATGAATGAATGAATAGTGGCCTGAATGTATTAGAGATTCTGTACTTGATCTGTTTTAAACACGGCTGCCCCTGTGTGTAAACAGGGTCAAACAGGGAATATAAAGCAATTTGATTCATTCTTAAGAGAGGTGCACTTTATAGAAAAAAATGTAAAATTAATAATTTTGAGATTAAAATGATTGAGTTTCTTTGAAGTCTCTTGCTCAGATGTTAAGAGGGGGTTTGTGGTTTGGACGTGTTGTGTTTTCACTATAATTAAGCTGACACTGCACAAAAACATATCAGTTGTAAACGCACCAAAGCACAATCACACACCAGATATAAACAGTGCTCAAAAACAGTATTGGAGTATTGGGGCGCTCATATCGCCCAGCACTACTCTCACTGTCTACCTGGGTTTGGGTGGAGATCTCGCTAAAGTCTCACGCTGTGCTCTGATTTGTTGAGATATTAAAACAATTAAATCAGTTAAACTAATAACAGGAATCTCACTATTCGTTATCATTTCTAAAGACATTTGTCCATTTTGAAGCTGTAAATATGTGAGAAGTGTCTCATATATATTTTTGCAATATCACTGTTCAAAGCTCTAAGAAAGCAATGTTTGAGCAATAGCATATTTCTGTAAACACACAGACAAAGACAGAGAGAGAGACACACACACACACGCGGCAGAGAGCAGGTCAAAGCGATATCCTCAGCTGGGTGGCGTGATTTATGATTAATTGTTTAGCATCAGCTGGCTTTTAAGTAAAATGTAAATGGGGGGAAATTCAGGACAAAAGGATGAGGTCACAATATTGATATCTGGGGTGGGTGTGGGGGGTGGGTCTGAGGTTCAGGTGCAGAGGGAGTGTGTGTGTGTGTGTGTGTGTGTGTGTGTGTGCGCGTTTGTATGTATGTATGTATAAGTAGAGGGGGTGCTTGTAGATTAGGGACAGCTGTGCTCTCTCTCTCTCTCTCTCTCTCTCTCTGTGTGTGTGTGTGTGTGTGTGTATGCCCTTGGGGGCAGTAAGCTCTGCCACTGAGCTCAGGATTTGGAAAGACAGACTGTAGAGAATTACGAGAGAAAGGGTGCAGAAATTGCAGTCTATTTGCTTCACAATCAGGAGACAACCAAACCCAGATTAAGTGTATGTGTGTGTGTGTGTGTGTGTGTTGGGTACTTGGCAGATGATGAGACGATGGTGATGAAACTGATGAAGGCTCTAAATACAGTGTGTATATAGGTTCAGTGTTCAAGGCGATTAATAAAGCGCCAAATGGAGAATTAAACTGGAGCAAGACTCACTTCTGTTTATCTTTAGAGTCTTTAGAGAGTCTGCTGAATTTTTTAACTCCCCTTGTAGATAAAAGTATATTAAATTGTGCTGAAATGGTTATTTTGGAACAACAAATCTGTACTACATCACTACTAATATGTAAATTAAATTATAAATTGCACTTAAAGTACACTGAGTAAACCAGTCAGTTTTCTAATACAATGGGAGTCTATGGTCTGAGCTGCGTGACCGAAAAACATGTTAAAAGGGTTTAAAATGATAAATAAAATATGCCATAAAATAAATCTCACTACAACGAACAAACAGACGCCCCGTATATTAAATATATTTCATTGAATATAAATAATATTAATATATCAGTTTATTTTGTTGCAATAGTGTGTTCTTGAAATTAATAAAAGTTCTTTTCAGTGTTTTGTCATTTCACCAACAATGAAAATACCCTGAAATATCATGATATTATTTTAGGGCCATATCGTCCACCCCCCATTGGATAACTATTGTGTTTTGTTCTACTTCCACAGGTTTCAAGGCGTCTGTGGACATGCCTGTGTGGCAACACACTATACTTCTTCAACAATGCCAAGGACACACATGTAAGTATTACAGTAGATTTCTGCAGTGCTTTCGTGGAGCTGCTTTGTATAAATACTCCCCCAGTTTCCTGGAAAGTGGTGTAAAATATTACATTTATTATATTTTGCTTCTGGTCAACAGCTTTGTTATTGTTGCTTTATATGTTGTTTGAGATTAGATAGAGTATCCAAATCATTTCATATTTGATATAACAGTTTAAGCAAATGTGCAAACACTGTGCTTGTGAAATGATTAAGCAAAACCTGTCCTTTGGTTTGTGTTGAGATTTTTTGATGTATGCGGTCAGGATCCTTGTCGGGAAACCTGTATCAAAACTATGACACTTGCTTTTGGGACCAAGTCAGAAGTAATGTAGAAGTCAATAAATAAATATGTGCTAAGATAATCTGAGATATCTTTGTAATGTTGTAACAATGCTAACTGCACTGATAAGCACTTTGTGGACATTGACCGGCTGTCCTGTAATTCTTCAGCCAAACAAAGTGGTGATCACGGAGGACATAAAACAAAATATGGTTATAAAAAACACATGTGGGAAATATGTAAAACACATCTAATAGAACACATATATAACACGTTAGCTATGCAAACATAGCTAACAATAAATGGAAGCTTTCATCCAAATTTTGAACATAGTATTTATACACAGGGTCAGATGTAAAATAGCCTATGCTAGTTTATTAGCGCTTCACATAAGGCCTCACATTCTTCTGATCGTAAACTACGACATGCCTACTATCATCTGTCTGTGAAAATTTAAGCATCCTACACCTAACCAGGGTTGCTGTGGCCATTTATGATCCGATTAGCAACCAGCTACCGCTAACAACTACAGTTAATCATTGGGCCCACCCCAGGAGTACCCAACACACCCACTTCATTGCTAACTTTTCACAAGGCCCTTCAGGTAGGCAACTCCCCGCATCAGTGTTTTACGGAATTAAGCCCATGACAACTCCAGAAGGCTCAACAATGAAGTCTGCTGTCCCAGGCTAGTTTTACAGCCCTGTCAGACTCTTACATGTAGATCCCTGCTGACTAAGCCTATATCAGGCCCCACTGTCACCGTTAATGCATGCTCAATGCCACCATTTCCATATGAGCCACCAAGAAACACAGTAACATGACCACAACCCAGTCACCTGCCCTGTCCTCCACCTACCTAAAACACACCCCAGCCATTCAACATTTACAGTGCATTTCCCAACTAGTCTGTGCTCTCCTTATCCACAACCTCTGACTAGCCCTTTTAGCTAATTCGGATAACTCATCTACCCTAAGACCTTGGCCCCTAAAGCCAAACGGCAAAAGCAAGGATGTGGCAGACTCTGCTACAAATCCCCTAAATCCTAACACATATTTAAATGTTTTATGGAAGCTACAGTATTTGTATCTGTATCAGAATGTGTTCTATCTCGGTGCAATATTTGAACATGATGTGTTTGTCTCTACCCACACAGTATGTAGAGAAGCTGGAGCTGAGTGGGTTTATTTCTCTGATTGATGACTGCAGTCGAGACAGGAACCTAGAAGCAGCCAGACTCAACCTGCGCATGAAAGATGGAGAGATCAAACTCACTGTGAGCAAAGTTCTGTGATAATCACTAAAAAGCTGTTCAGCTCCTCTGTTCAATAAAATGATTTGTCTAATATTATCTATGACGCGACTTGTCTTTAAACAAACAAATTGTCTAGAAATCAAATAAATAAAGTATCTGGGAAACAGGGCTCAAACTGGGGTTCACGTTCACAAGTCTTATCAGTTTTGATTAGAAAGCTATGTGCAGTTATGTCTGCATTTCCAAAGACAACAGAGCTGGTACTTTCCACCTGGAGATTGCAGTCAATAACGTATCCTTCCCCCACTAACCAGGAATATGCTTTGGAATGCATAAATTCTGTACATAACGCATTTTAAACATGGCTGCTCTCATGTGGGGGACCCACTCTATGGAGCATAAACTGGCTCTAACTTAACTTTGCTCTATATATAAAATATTGTGGCCTTTACAATTATTGCTCCTTTTCCAACAAGGGTTTGTTAATGTATTTGAAAATAATTTAGATTTTCGACAGTGTATTTTGGTCTCCTGCTCTTTCCTCTGAAAGACCTTGGCTCATAAAACAATGAAGCAATTTAAACCGTGTAATAGATGATACATTACCCGTCACTGGAGCTTTCACAGGAGCTTTTTTTTTTACAGCTTTCTTATGTACTTTCAAATCATAAACCATGCAGTTATATGAGTGTTAAAGCAGCAAAACAAACTAAACTTTAGTTTGCTTTCAAGGCAGCAGATCACATACCAGAAGCCAGTGCATTTGAATGGCAGAACAAGCAAATCCACTGAAGCTAAGCAGGTTAGGGCCTGGCTAATGTTTATGTGGGAGACCCCCCTCCCCCTCCGAGGGAAAATCCTTGAGTGTTTGCTGGAAGAGGTGAAAGCGGGGTGAAAAATGTATCAGCTATGTTTCCTATGGTCTCCTGATCGCACCCATTCTCAAATAAATTGGCTTAATCATTCTCTCAGGTCTTCTCGATAGCTGATAGTGTGGTGAGCATACTGTCACGGATTAGCTCCTAGGATTAGCATGGATTAGCATTATCCAGGTGGATGTTGCACATAGGTGGTGGCTGAAGTGACTTCCTAACGTTCCAGTGAATGTGAAGTGCTTTGGGTGTTTAAAAAAACCCTATAAATGTGTAACTATCTTTAATCATTCTTTTAATGTGTTAAGCTCCCAAAACACTTCCAGTTACATGTAGAGTAGGGTGACCAGACGTCCTCTTTTACCCGGACATGTCCTCTTTTTTAGACTTAAAAAAAATGTCCGGGCGGAATTTCACAAACGTCCGGGATTTTGTTTTTCTAGAGCTTACATAGAACTTCGAGAAGTTTCGTTCACAAACTAGTCCCGCCCTCCCCTACTCCGATTGGTTCGCTCGAGTGAGAAGGGGGCGTGGTGAAGTAGCCTAAGATCTTCTGATTGGACGGTCTGACTGTAGAGCTACCGTTATTGGTCGATAACCTTCTCTGTAAACATTTAATTGGTCAGTGCACGTCAGTAGTCCTTGTTTACGTCAGGCAAAGCTCATGTACCTACCCTCATCTCGAGCAGCTATGCCGAAACGTAAATGTAAGTTCTCGGATGAATTAAAAAAGAAATTCACATTTTTTGTGTAGAAAATAAAGGTGTAAAGACGTGTCCTCTTTTTCTGCATCTCAGATCTGGTCCCCCTACGTATAGATACATGAATCTTGACTGAATTTACACACAGCGGCTAAGAGCAATGTTAACTATTGTGATTTTCTGTGACGGTGTGATGACATTTTTGATTCTGTTATAAAACTCTCTGAGACTAATGGCAGTCGCTGATATAACCATTCACTGTTGTGTTTATTCCCTCAGGCTCCTAATCTGGAGGCACGTGAGCTGTGGAAAGGATTCCTTTATTCTGTAGTAGATGTGAGTATGGCTTATTTTAAAGGAGCAATCAGGCATTTTTCAAACACATCGTGATCTGGATATTTTCACATATGGGGGACCGACCTATTGGAGAATAAACTGGTTCATTCATAACTTAATTTTACAGAATGAAAATGATCACTTACGTAACTTTAATGTCATTGGGTGTGACTTGTACTATTTCTCAATAGTCGTCCATTTTATCAGCCCCACTTTCTCTATAGAGGTACTTTATAGGTCTAAATTTACAGAATGTAGTTTATCAGTTGCACTGTGTACCTTGTTAACCACCTTTCCCCCTATTCTTCAGTAGTGAGGACCACCAGAGAGCAAGTGTTTGTGTGGTGGGTCATTTTTAGCACCTCCCGTGACACCCAAATACGATGATAAATCTGTGGTTGTCCTGTGGGGGTCCGGACCAATGAAAAACAAAGTAGAGATCACACAATTGCACAACTCAATTGCACTTATCTGGTCAGCGGAGTTGAAACAATGAACAGTGAGTGTAGAATGTGTTTGTGTAACTTCATTTTGACCAGGAACTACACACACACACACACACACACACACACACACACACACATTTCCTAGACACACTTTCATTCAAAACCATGGCATTTTGCAGTTTCGGGGCCTAAATGACCTCATGAGGTTTATCTTGGGATGTGCACATTTTCAAAAATAACAATCAGAATTCGTTCTAAATGGAAGCAAATGTGTAAATTTGAATAATTCTGTACCTAAGTACATTTCTTTTTAAACGTTATATACTGCACCTAATTTACACACTTTAAAAAACAGAGCAGATGCACAGTAAAATATAATATAAATGTAGGAAGTGCTGGTTGTATGTAACTGTCCAGTCTTTTGTGTTAGAGAACGAGGTCGGCTTGTGTGTTTGTCTAAGCACTTATAGCTTAACAGAACAATGAAGACAATAAATCACTTTAATAGTAAGCTCTTAATCCTCCATTAATGCATTGTTGTGTGTGTTAATGCTCCTGGAATGTGCTCTGTGGTGTTCTTTCTGGATCGTCTAAAGCCTCGGTTCACAGCTTTGTTGATTTTAAGTTGAGTGTTAAATCGTGGAAGTGTTTATAATTTCCACGTTGGTTATTTTCCATCGGTCAAAACACTTCAGATAACACAGCCACCGTACGGAAATGGCTCGATTATGATGTCATACTCATGTTTATTGATAGGTTATGGGGCTTTCTGCAGTAGAGTCCGTACGTGACCCTGTTTTTGATGGTTTGGGGACAGCTGTCATATTTAAAGCACATCTTAATCACTGCATTTGAGTCTTTGGTTTATTACAATTTTATTGTATTTTATTATTTTTATCTGTAGGTTGCCAAGATACAGATATGTACACACACGTATTGAGCTGCCTTGTAGTTTTACTTGCTGTATATATATCATTTTTTAGAACATTGACACCAAATGATCACTTTTTTACTGTATATTTATATTTTTCAAATATATTCAGATGTGTTCTGATAATTATTTTTAATCCAGTTTGCAGCAGTGTATTTTAACTGAGTGTATGTGTAATCAGTGCTCTCTTCTCTTTGGATGTCAGTTAGCAGTCCCCACAACTCTGACCCTGCTCCCGGGGCAGCTGCACATGCTGAAGGAGGTTGTAGAAAAAGAGAGACAGAGAAGAAAACGCTCCCTCTCCAGAGCTCCGTCCTCTCCCCTCTCCCTGCCTCTTGTGGGGGAGATACCTGCGTGAGTATTCCATCTGTGTGTGTACGTGTGTTCATGTGGACACCTGCGCTGTGTGTGTACGAGTGCAAACTGTACAGTGGGTCACTGCTTTGTTTGTAACAAACCTGAAAAACAAACCATTTATTTATAATTTAAAATGAAAGGAATCTAATAATTGCTTGAAAATTGCTTGTAAGAAGCAGTTGTTGAAATCAGTGGTGAGCACGTTCGCCTCTCAGCGCTGGGATCTCGGGTTCAAGTCCCGTCCGGGTGGAGTTTCCATGTTCTCCCTGTGTCTGTGTGGGTTTCCTCCCATAGTCCAACAACATGGAGGTTAGGTGAATTGGCTTCTCTAATAACTGTCCTGGTGTGTGAGTGAGTGAGTGTGTATGGGAAACAATGTCTGTATGTGTGTGAGTGAATGTGTGTGTGCCCAGATATGGATTGGCACTCTGTCCCGAAGCTATATAAGAGTAACAATTAAAAAAATAAATTAATTTATCTAACTTTTTTTACATACAATTTTGATGCCTGTTGAATCTGTTTGGACAAACATACCTTAAAATTGACTCCATCTATGACTTATGTTTTATATAACCATCAAAATGCAAGGCTTTCTGTCAATGTGCACTTTCATGGACATTATTTTAATAAGGTGCTCTGTGCATTATTTATATTTCATAGTATTTTTTATAGATTTAATTACTGAGGGCCAGTTAGTTATTTCAGTTACTCCTTGTTAATGTGTGTGTGTGTGTGTGTGTGTGTGTGTGTGCGCGTGTGTGTGCGCATGTTTGCATTCTTTATCTGGAGCAGGTGTTTCCGACCTGTCTCTCGCACAGAAGCAGAAGTGCTGTTAGAGAGACACCCAGACTGTGGGAACATGCTTCTGAGGCCTGGAAGAGACGGGACATCCCTTGCTGTCACTACACGACAAGACCTCAACGGGTGCGTCAGAGCGCTGAGAGATTTTCTCTTCTGTCGTTGTCATACTCCGTTCACCTTTTTACATAACCGTTTTAAAATGGCAGCTGCAGACGTAAACATACAGATATCGTTCGGCATTAAATTACATTCCAGGGCTGTCTCTCTGTCACTCTACACTTCTGATACATTATCTCTGTTTATTTTTATTTTTAGATCTTCTTTACCCACAGTACGTCTCATTATTCTGCCTCTCAGGATGTCACATTTCTGTCTTTCATTCCCTCTCTTTCCTTCTCCCACTGTCTCATTTACTCCCTCCCTCACTGACTGTCAACAGAGTCCTTACAATAGATATAAGAAGGTCTTTCTCCGCTGTGGCTGTGTTGGCAGTACTCCCGGGCAGTGAATTCCTCTCATAAAACCTAGCCCACTATCTCTTTGAATGGGAAAAGACTCCAACCCCACAGTTATATGCCACAGTAACATTTCCAAAATAAGTGTGTTTAAAATCACTGGTAAATTTTGATTAAATTTGAGTCAATAACGTTTAGCATTTGGCTCAAATAAAGAAAACATTTTTTTGATGTGAAATATTTCAAAACCAGAGGTTCCAAAAAGGCCCACTGACCTTTCGCATTCATTTAACGCCTCCTCCCTTATGTCTCTGGACACACTCGGTCACATTTTGCTGTTTTGCTGCTTTTTAAACATTCCTCTAAACATCTCCCCGACAGCTCAGTGTTCAGACACTACAGAGTGACCCAGAAGCAACAGGGCGGCTACATCATTGACGTAGAAAATCCGGTACGTGAGGATTCAACTTCTCTAAACTGATAAATATGAACAGACAGTGAGCTGACCTAAGAGACTGAAGGGGATGTTGCATCACACATTTCACAGATACCGTGTCCTACGCTGCATGACGTCATCAACGCTCTGGTGGAGAAGACAGCGGGAACTCTTCAACCTTTTCTACTGGAGGAGCCTTACGAGGAAAATATTAGTACGCTCCAAACACACACACATAGGTTTAGTTCACGTGTGTGCACCTCACAAACACAGGGGTGCCATGGTATTTTTGGGATTCACAGAAGAAAATGTTATAATGTGTTTCATAAAGTAACAGTATGTAGAAGTGTAGTGAATGTGGGTAAACTGCAGATCATAAACCTCAGGAACACTGTATTTAATACGGGAACAGCTTTTCTCTGCACATCCGTAGATTCACAACAGACACAGATTTTCACGTGTTGTTTATTGTCTGAGGAAGCGCTTTGCTGTGTCTTCACTGACTGAACTGTGCACTGCATTTCCACCAGCGTACATTTCCTCTAATGATGAGAACGGAGAGAGGACTCTGCACTGTGCTCCTACAAGCGCTTTCTCCCGAGGACCTGCACTGCCCCCTAAAGGTACAAGACCACCTCAGAACACTTGTGTACACAGAAAAACCTGCACTCTCTCTTATAGTCATCATTTTTAATAAGAGGGACTTCATTATTCCAGCTATAGAGCAACAAGCTGTTTATTTCCACTACTGTATGAGCTTAGAGTCTTTAAACAGAACCTAGAGCATTTACATTTAAGGAAAAACTGCTTCTGAAACATAAATCATAAAAATACAAGATAAATCCTATTACAAATTAAAAGAGCTCTTTTTTAGTCTCTTGAACATTGTGTATTGAAAATGTAGCTGACAAAATTACAAAGAAACCATTTCTAATATTTGAGTGAACGACTTGATTGTGTTTTTATGAATATATAAAATATAGGATTCGATGCCTGTTCCACAGTCAGCCACTCAACTGGTAACAACTGATGGTGCCATGGTGAGATGTGAGAAAAGCATCCTCCAAAGGCTCAGTATTTCAGAGCGAACAAAGATCTTGTCTCACCACTTTGTGCCAAATTTTGTGAAAGAACTGTCAAAGAGTTTAAAAACTGAACAAGTGGTGTGCTGGGGTCACCTAGGAACACTAGGTGTCAGTATAATGGCTGTGAAGGAAAGTTATTGGAGAAAATGACTGAATTCTTGTTTAGCTGTCGTTTACAGCTCAGTAATGTGTGTGTGTGTGTGCGTGTGTTGAGCAGGGCCAGAGAGGTGGACACTAAGATCACAGACTAAATCTCCAAGCCCCTCCCACAGATCTTTAAGTCCTCCAGGTTCTCCGTCCAGCCCTTTGAGACGACTGGTGCTCGCCCCATCACCACTTACACAGAGTAAGCACGTACAGTTCAAATACAAACACTCACATGAGGCTTGTGCTTTTCCCCGCATTGACACACAGTGATCGTGTCTCAAGACGCTGTTAGGTTTTTAAAATGAGTAACACCACATTCATTCATTCGTTGTCTGTAAGCGCTTATACAGTTCAGGGTCGTGATGGGTCTGGAGCCTACCTGGAATCACTGGGCACAAGGTGGGAACACACCCTGGAGGGGGCGCCAGTCCTTCACAGGGCGACACATACTCACACATTCACTCACACACTCACACCTACGGACACTTTTGAGTCTCCAGTCCACCTACCATCGTGTGTTTTTGGAGCATGGGAGGAAACCGGAGCACCCGGAGGAAACCCACACAGACACAGAGAGAACACACCACACTCCTCACAGACAGTCACCCGGAGGAAACCCACGCAGACACAGGGAGAACACACCACACTCCTCACAGACAGTCACCCGGAGGAAACCCACGCAGACACAGAGAGAACACACCACACTCCTCACAGACAGTCACCCGGAGGAAACCCACGCAGACACAGAGAGAACACACCACACTCCTCACAGACAGTCACCCGGAGGAAACCCACGCAGACACAAGGAGAACACACCACACTCCTCACAGACAGTCACCCGGAGGAAACCCACGCAGACACAGGGAGAACACACCACACTCCTCACAGACAGTCACCCGGAGGAAACCCACGCAGACACAGGGAGAACACACCACACTGTACCGTGAAGGCCGCACTTAATCTCAGTGTAACTTATCTTTGCCCCTGTCCTTCTCTCCCAACAGCAGCTTTTACAGAAGAACTAAAACAGAAGCTAGAGAAGAGACGCACCAGTCAAGACTGACCTCCTTCTCCTCATCCAGTCAGCACCCAGCTGTCTCATTCTGCCTGTGCCTTGTGAATAAGAGGACGGACCAGTCGCCTTCAGACAAAGTCCCTGCTCTGTGACATCCGGTTCCAACCCCCTTGTGTTTGCATCAAGCTTGTTCAAAGAGCTATGGAAGCAGAGTCTAATTTTCATGGTGCATTATGACAGAGCTGAGCAAAAAAGTTCTAGTGAAAATCCCTCAATCATGAGGCTGTGAACTCGATCTGGAGCAAGTCGAGCCGACACTTCAGTGCTTCTCCAGATTGCAGCAAAGATGCCTTTCTACTCAGGTTTTTACCTGACCACACACGCCTTGGACAGAGGTTGGATAAAAACCTTCACTCACCAAGAAACAAGCACATTTAACCATGAGAGATTAGACTGAATCACTGCTGATTTAAAAGAAGCACTGACTGTAGATTTCATGTTTGTTCTGGTTTATCTGCTGTAAGTGTTCATAGGGTTTCATAGAATTAGAATGACATTGCCTCTGGATCCATGAGTGTCAGCGTTCTATTGATGCTTTCTGTGACCTGCAGGAAAAGACCAAGACCAGGAAAATGTTAAGCTCATGTTAGGACAAAATAAGAGCAACGAAGAGCAACTGTCAGATTTGTAAGTTAACGATACAGTTTCTGTAGAGAGTGAAGTGTTGGTACTTGTGATCCAGGTTGACTGACTGTACTGTGGTTGTCATTACTGGTTTGTGTAATGAACGTGCATGCTGTTACTGTTTGTACATATCTAACTTCATGTGAGTGTTGCAGTTGATTTTTTGTTGTATTTATTGAAATTAAATGGATGTTTTTTCATGAAGGGCAGCATTCCTTTAACCTTATAGCACCACAATGCAGTCATATGTATTTGGTTCCAGGAGTTTTTAAATTTGATTTTCTACATATGGAAAGGTACAACTATGTGTCTTACCCTTAAATTATACCTCTTTTTCAACAAGTGGACACAGTTCCATGAGTTCCTAATTAAAGGTTTGTGATATTTAGTCAAAATACCATTATCACAATTTTTGAAGAGCCCCTTTTTAGAACTACAGGTTTAGCTCAGTTATATTTATTCTCTGTGACATGGGGGTGCAGCAGGTAGGTGTCGCCGTCACACAGCTGCAGGGTCCTGGAGGTTGTGGGTTCGATTCCCGCTCCGGGAGACTGTCTGTGAGGAGTGTGGTGTGTTCTCCCTGTGTCTGCGTGGGTTTCCTCCGGGTGACTATCTGTGAGGAGTGTGGTGTGTTCTCCCTGTGTCTGCATGGGTTTCCTCCGGGTGACTGTCTGTGAGGAGTGTGGTGTGTTCTCTCTGTGTCTGCATGGGTTTCCTCCGGGTGACTGTCTGTGAGGAGTGTGGTGTGTTCTCCCTGTGTCCGCATAGATTTCCTCCGGGTGACTGTCTGTGAGGAGTGTGGTGTGTTCTCCCCGTGTCCGCGTGGGTTTCCTCCGGGTGCTCTGGTTTCTTCCCATGGTCCAAAAGCACACGTTAGTAGGTGGATTGGCGACTCAAAAGTTTCTGTAGGTGTGTGTGAGTAAATGTGTGTATGTGGAAACTCTTATTTCACCACATTTTGTGTTTTACAAAATTTAACCCCACCTTTACACTCTCCCAAAAATGGGCCTGGTGATCCTCCGATGAGGGTGCAACCATTTTAAATTCTCAACATTGGTGGTCTTAAGGGGAACAAAATCAGAATGGCTTATTTTATCACATGTTTTCTGTCTTAGGCAGCCCAGTGTTTGTGTTCGTAGGCACTTCAGATACCAACATTAATGTGCAGAAGCACTCAAATGTTTTCATTTTTTGTCCCCCTTTAGGTTCAAACCACACTAGCAGGAGTTTGCAAATACAGATTTCCAAACAGCAACCTAACATAAGGCACAGTGTTAGCGAAAAAGTTCCATGCTTTGGCTTAAGATGTAAACTACCCTTACGTCTTCATTTGCCACACACGGATCCATGAAAACACGGTTATCTCTATTTCTACTAGTGACGGGAATTTCGGCTCTTTTGGGGAGCCGGCTCTTTTGGCTCGGCTCTTCATAAAGAGCCGGCTCTTTCGGCTCCTAAATGGCTCTTTGTTTTACCACTTATTTCCACTGGTACAGAACAATATGACCTACATTTTACATGACGATATGGACAAAATATTATTGTTCAATATTAAAAATAAGAAATAGTGTTGCAATGGCCAATTGTTTTTATGACTGTCTTGTAATAACTCACTGACTGCACTCACACATTCAATTGTATAAATAACTGGATTTTTATTTAAACACCTTAATAAAAAATCACTTGTAAACTCTAAAATACAGCCAATGGAACCCAAAAGGTAGGTATTACAAAATAGCTTATTAAATTAAATAATCATCCATTTCTGGGTAATAAAATAAACAAATACAAAGTGCAAAACAGCAGCATTCAACGGTAGTGATTAAAACAACCACAACTGTCAACAAACACTTAACTGATTTAACATTTTCTTCAGCTATTTCTTGGAAGGCAGATTGACATTCTGGAAAACCAAGTGTCTCAGCTCGGAGGGTTGGAGGGTTGGAGCTTTGCTTGTTGTTCTCTGATTGGTTGAATGACAAGCCTTAGAAAAAAATGGCTCGGTCTTAGACGGGAACCGGCTCTCATCGTTCACTTACAAGAGCCGGCTCTTTGAACCGGTTCGTTCGCGACCGACACATCACTAATTTCTACCATCCATTGCTTGCCTGAAGCTCAATAGCCCCGCCCATCCTGCAAGGTGATTGGTTCCTTACAGCGTCTGTAAACCTGGCTCTGAATTTGACCGTTTGAGTTAAAAAAACAAAAACAAAATGCTAAACTGAATGTTTATTTTACTCAAATACATCTCCCAACCCATAAAACACCACACGAACATGTTAAAAGTATAAAAATGGATTTCACTATGACAAATGAGAATGGGCGTGGCATCTGAAAATGGTTTAACTCTAGCAGGTAAAAGTGCTATTTGTTATGTTTAGAAATATAATTTTATTTTCTATTTTGCCATGAAATCATACTATAGTCACTCAGTTGTGTAAGTTTATGCTTCATTTGCCATTAAAAGAAAATAATTCTGCTTTTAAGTGATCGATTCACCTGAAATAAATTAAGTCGGGCCCTCGAGTCGTTTATATTTGTGACGTCAGGGCTGATCTCATCATGGCGGAGGAGAGAAGAGACCACGGTAAACCACACTGTGCAAATAAACGACAACGGGAAACTACACTTTAAACAAATTCACTTAACCCAGTATTTCTGTTTGATCTGAGTTCAAAACCAGAATAAGTAAGGCCCGAGGGTAGATACCAGCTAGGGTCCATTTCCCAGCTTCAGTGCTGTGTTTATTTTTAACATAAAGAAGAACAAAATGGCGGCGTTTTTTAGGGACACTGAAAAACATTCGAGGATTTCACGTCCAAGTATTTTTCTCATTCCCTTCAGTAAAAAGTCACGATATTATGTGATACCAGTTTGGTGTCTTGTCAGCATTTAATCTTAAAACGGTTAATCTGAAGTGGGACCACAGGGTGGAGCCATTTTCTAACGGAAAAAAGAGAGAGAGAGAGAGTCATTATGAGACACTAATAACTTACTTATCTCTCATAATGACTCATTATTTGATTATAGTGTTGCCTAAATATCCCATAATGATAGTTTTCTGACTCATAATACACAATTCTGATTTCCTGTGTGACTTTATTGTGTTTTAAAGCGGTGGAAACGGGCTCAAATGTTACATTTCTTTCCTCGTTTACCCTCATAAACTTACAGCCAAATGTCAAGGCTCTCCAGTAGGATACAACTAATATAATGTTGTCGTTTTGGGCTTAAACAGCACATATACTACATTTTAAAAAGACCCCTTATAATATTTGTGTAGGTTTATGTTCTAAAGCCAGTACTTTTCACAAAGCTCCCACTTTAAACTGTATTTGTTTAAATTGTATTTCAGCGTTGTGTATGTAAATGATCTTTATTCTTATGGTTATGTTCTGTATTGTGTTGTGTCTTATTCAAAGAGCAGTCCTCGCTGAAACATGAACTGAAGAAGATAGTTTTCCTCACTTTGTTGGAGCTTAGAGCGACACATCTTTAAGACAGACCTCATCTTTCTGAGGGATCCTTTAAGTGCCCTTATAACTGAGGGAGACTTTTCACACGCAGATTAAAAGCTGAAGTAAACAATGGCACAAATGAGGGCTACATTGGGTCATTTATAGGTTTACTTTACTGTTCCAGCGAAGTTCGTGTAAGATATGATCAGAAATGTTCAGCATTGCTGGTATGTTACTTATTTATTTATTTATGGGTCATTTGACACTAATGCAGTAGATACACAAGTGTCAGTTTGAAATGAAGAAAGCATAAGTAACATAAATTCAGTTTATTTAAACCACAGCTGTCTTTGCAATCCTGTGTTGAAGGGCGTGTGTTTTAAAGAGAACACCAGACCTCAGGTTTCATGCTAATCATGTTAAGACTTGTCACACATCTGTGGACAGACAATTCCCTTATTTAGCCATGAATGGAGCGTTAAACCAGAAATGTCAGCGCTGGAAATTAGATCATTCATATGATAAAAGGAACGCTCCAGCAGCAGTTAATATTTGGTCATATCAACAATCCTAAAGTATTTAGAAGAACGTTTAACGTCTGTAAAGCACACAGCTTCCTGTAGAGCGTCTATTAGAAGGGTGTTTTATGAGCAAGTGTCAAAAGGAATGTCTGTCATTTTTGAGCAGATAAGCTTAGGTTGAGTACTGGAGAATTAATTTAATATTCCTCTTCCTTGATTAATAAACAGAGCCCTTCCTGGAAAGCAGCCCCTCCACTTATCCTCAGCACACTGTGTGTAAGTGTACATTTCTACTCAAGGATGGCATGTGAAGTGCCCCTCTCCTCCTGTCTTTCTTCCCTGCCTCCTGCAGTGACGTGTAGTGTGTGTGTGTGAATGCGTGTATATACTCTTTCACTTTGGTCTCGCAGGCTGAGGAATCTAACTGAAGCTCTTTCACTCTTTCTTCACTGCAGGGCCTGAGCAGTTTGACTTTTTCACAGCAACAATGCCGGCGACTCCATGAGCTCCATTCACCCTAGGCTCGAGGAGAGACAGCAGCTTATCCTTCACACATTTAAAGATTCGTTTTTCTGGCATATAGACAACGAGAGTGCGTGTGTGTGCGTGTACGTGTGTGTGTGGATGGGTGTGTGGGTGTTTGTGTGTGTGTATATGTGTGTAAGGTATCTCACCCATACAAACGCGGGACAAATGACAGAATGAGGTTGGTGTATAAAGGTAAGTTGCTTATCTGGGCTTTTTCAGTTCTTGTTAAACTGTAATCAGTTCTCATATCTGGACGTGGCATAAAGAGGCATTTCAGAGGTGTTTTCAGAGAGTTACTGTTTACTAGAATAACAATGTACATTATCATTTTCCAAAACCAGTAGGTATCGGTATATAGTCGTTTTTATAAAGGAAAAAGTTTCATTTACATAAATTTTACAAGTTTTAGTATGTTTTGCAGCAGTTTTTTGACGTGCCTATTATGAAATCTGTTATTTATTCACATGGTAATACGATTATCTGGAGCCTACAATCCAACAAACTGTGGGAAAAAAAAATGCACCCCTGTAATTTTTTGTCCTGGGCTGCCTAAATCAGATAATCTCAAATAAAACAAGATGTTCTGATTTGAGTGAGTGGTGCCACGTCCGGAGTGTGTTTCTACCTTGTGCCCAATGATCACAGGTAGGCTCCGAACCCACAACATCCCCCAACAAGATAAAGCATTCACAGGAATGAATGAATTTTGCACTGTTTTACATTGGGGTTCTGAGACTATAGAGTCGTACCTCCTCTCGTCTGAGTCTCCCCAAACACAGTGCTGGACCCACATTAATGTGAGAGCGCAAAGACGAGGTTAAATTGAGCAAAACAAAAGAAACGAGTGCAGAGGAGTGAGACTACTAACTAAATATGTTTAAAACAAAACGGAGGAAAAAAGAAAAGCAAGCAAAAATGACTAAAAACAAAGATTCTGCTCCTCGATCTGTGAGCTGTGGCTCATTCTCATTTAAAGGAACGGGTCATTCTGAACAGGGCTGTTTAGACAGGTGGTGAACAGTGCTGTGTTGTTTGATCCTTGTGTTATTTGGACAAAAAGCATGTCATAGAGGTTTCATTAAGACCCCAGGGGACTGTGTTCGTTTGTGGAATAAATAGTGTGTCTGTAGTTAAATACTATAACCCTTTTCCACAAGTTTCCACAGTTCTCTGTTGGTCATAATGAAACGCCTGTGACACGCTGTGGTGAAAATAACACAATACAGCAGTTCTCCTACATTGTTTAAACATTTCTATTGAAAACAAATGGTTTTAGCACCTGTTCCTCTATATGACAAAGAGCCTCTGTTTGCTCCAGGCTTGAGGCGCCCAGAAATGAAGAACATGGAGTGGAAATGCTGGTGTTTTTTAGTAATTTCTACTTCTCTTTTTTTTTCTCTGCTCTTGTTTTTTGCCAAATTAATTAGTTCACTTATTTCTCTGCGCATGTTGTTCCTTTGGTTCTGTTTAACCTCATCTTTGCACTCTCACACAGACATGGCATTTGTGAGTTTGTGAGGGGGCTAATTTGCTTCTAAAACATTACATTCCCCTTCATTCCCCTCCATAACTTAGGGCTGTACTTCTGTGAAATTGGTTCAAATGGTAAAAGTCTGCTACAGCAGGAAAAAGGCATTTTATATTTTATAGGGGGCACTTCCTGTATGACTTTCAAATTTCTAAAACGGGCATCTTTCTGCTTCCTCTCTTTGTTTACAGCTGTAGGTCGTTGATTACACATTTGTAGCGTTTGTAAAGAACCCAAGCCATAAACTTTCATAGAATTGTATTTTATCTAATTGTTTTCCACTTACAATATTTATCTCTTAGATTTAAACAGGCTGTGCCTTTAATACTGATATATGTAAATTAGCTGTGTCTTCTTTGGCTCCCAGAATCCCAGTGTCTTTGATAGTCTCCATATAGCTTTAAAATCTATGAGCAGCTAAGCTGTTGTAGGCTGTTGAATAGGTGTGAACATGTAAGTTATTCATTGTCTAAAGTTGCTCAGTGTTAAATAGGTTTCAGTAACTACACCTAGGCTATCTTTGTCGTTTGGACATATACTGGCAGGAAATATGAGGTGTTCTGAAGCTGTGTTTTTGCCTGGGGTTGCATTTGTTTGTTTCTAAAAAACAATATGAAACTCATTTTGTTTTAAATGCTTTTCCTGACAAGCTTTGTTTCATCCCCCCAGTGCCACTGTCTACGGCAGATTTGCTGTATTTCTGGGTTCTGTAGTTGCAGCAACTCCACTGCCATAAAAGACACACCCTTCGTGATAAGAGCCCTTAAACCAAAGTTAAGCTGATTCATAAGGCATTGTTAGTTGTCCTAAGAAACCTGGGATGTGGAGTTATTTAATAGAAAAACACAGTAAAGCAGTAAAGTGTCCTTTTTTATTCGTTTATACTCTCATTGAGTTCCTTGGTGTTTTGAGGGCTATTTTTAAGCCCAGCTTGTTAAGCTGGTCCTTATGCACTCTGGATAGTCTGCATTTTTTGCTACTTCCTGCACACCTTCATCAACAAAATCAATGACCGAGGGACACTGATTAGCAATCTCGCGTGTTTCAGATGGCACAGATTTGTGTTGTTAATCACTGCTGTTGAATATGAACAATGTAACACAAATTTAAATGTGAATATCTCACAAAAAAAGGACATAAATTGAAACAAAACAAAAAAAAAAAGCAAACACATGGAATGTTTGAGACTAATTTGGTGAATGCGGCTAACGTAAGATGTAGCATTCCTGTCATCGTTTCGGTTGAAGTACTTGTAGGACTGAAACAATATGCAGTTTTGAGAAATGAATACTACTTTGAAGACAAGTAGGTGATCTTTGAGTGGATCTGTTGCTGTGTTTTGCAGCATTTTAGCATAAAGCTAATTAAACTGATGTTGATGAGGCAAGAGGAGATATGTCTTTGTCACCGTTACTGTTCAGTGGATCAACACCTTCCTCTTTGTATTCTTCCCATTTTGGATCCCACATAGATGCTGTAAAATAGGTTTTCATTTATCCTCGTATTCTAATAACCACACTCCTCCATTGCTAAGTGCAAAGCTTGGGCAGAGCATCTCTGATTTAGAGTTTTGATGACGTGGCGTGATAGTTGATGCCAGGACCAGCATTCTCTAAACCAGCCGTTCTCCTGGTCTTTTTTACACACAAATGTTTAATGAATTTACAGAGCAAATAGCGAATAGCTACCAGTAATTAGCAATCCTTTAATCAGAGAAAAAGAAGTAAATTCAACCTTGTTTTGCAGAATGTTATCTAAGAATGTACCATTAAAACTGGTCCATTTATACATTCATTATCTGTAACCCTTACCCAGTTCAGGGTCGCAGTGGGTCCAGAGCCTACCTGGAATCATTGGGCGCAAGGCAGGAATACACCCTGGAGGGGGCGCCAGTCCTTCACAGGGCAACACAGACACTCACACATTCACTCACACCTACAGACACTTTCGAGTCTCCAATCCACCTCCCAACGTGTGTTTTTAGAGTGTGGGAGGAAACTGTAGCACCTGGAGGAAACCCACACAGAGAGAACACACCACACTCTTCACAGACAGTCACCCGCAGGACACCCACACAGAAACAGGCAGAACACACCACACTCCTCACAGACAGTCACCCGGAGGAAACCCATGCAGACACAGGGAGAACACACCACACTCCTCACAGACAGTCACCTGGAGGAAACCCATGCAGACACAGAGAGAACACACCTCACTCCTCACAGACAGTCACCTGGAGGAAACCCACGCAGACACAGGGAGAACACACCACACTCCTCACAGACAGTTACCTGGAGGAAACCCACGCAGACACAGAGAGAACACACCACACTCCTCACAGACAGTCACCTGGAGGAAACCCACGCAGACACAGAGAACACACCACACTCCTCAGACAGTCACCCGGAGGAAACCCACGCAGACACAGGGAGAACACACCACACTCCTCACAGACAGTCACCTGGAGGAAACCCACGCAGACACAGAGAGAACACACCACACTCCTCACAGACAGTCACCTGGAGGAAACCCACGCAGAGTCGCAGTGGGTCCAGAGCCTACCTGGAATCATTGGGCGCAAGGCAGGAATACACCCTGGAGGGGGTGCCAGTCCTTCACAGGGCAACACAGACACTCACACATTCACTCACACCTACAGACACTTTCGAGTCTCCAATCCACCTCCCAACGTGTGTTTTTAGAGTGTGGGAGGAAACGAGCACCTGGAGGAAACCCACACAGACACAGAGAGAACACACCACACTCCACACAGACAGTCACCCGCAGGACACCCACACAGAAACAGGGAGAACACACCACACTCCTAACAGACAGTCACCCAGAGGAAACCCACGCAGACACAGAGAGAACACACCACACTCCTCACAGACAGTCACCCGGAGGAAACCCACGCAGACACAGAGAGAACACACCACACTCCTCACAGACAGTCACCCGGAGGAAACCCACGCAGACACAGAGAGAACACACCACACTCCTCACAGACAGTCACCTGGAGGAAACCCACGCAGACACGGGGAGAACACATCACACTCCTCGCAGACAGTCACCTGGAGGAAACCCACGCAGACACAGAGAGAACACACCACCATTCCATTTAGGAATAGAAAATTATATTTTAGACAGGTTCATTTTACATCATTTATCAAAAGCATTATGGTTCTGTGGAACAGGGAATGTCTTACTGCCCCTGATCTCCACAATAATAATTTAACTGTTTTAAAGTCTTTCACGTCTGAACATTGTTTCTGGTCAAATTCATCTCTGGCAATAATTCATTGCTTATTCAACCTATTACCATTTAAGATATACTTTTAATAAGGCGCCATGTTCTGAGTGAATTATCTTCTCCAAGTATTCCATGTATTTTCAGCTTTCGTGTCTTGCGCAGTCCCTGGATCTTATCCGTACTGAGCACTTTTGCAAAGAGTGGAAAGAGTTGCAGCAAAACTATGCCGAAATTGTGTAACACAATAAATTTCACGTGGTAGAACATGTCTGAATGATTTAGACAACATCTTACAGAATCTAAGCCCGGGCAAACTCCTGCTGTTCAAGAGTATATTAATACACACGACTAAATAAATGTACTTAATTTAAACTCTTAATTTTGGATAATGCCACACCCACAAATAAACACATACAAACCTTCAGCTGTGTTTAATCGGCATGAAAAATGTCTATAAGCCTTTTCAATTCACACAGGAAAATCTAATGTGAAGTCTTTTAAGGTCAACATTTAATTCTTAAATGTGAATGCAGATTCTTATTTTTTTTTGGAGGGCATTAGTCTAAATGCTGAGGTTTTGATGGCATTCAGTGACAGTAGCTTTAGTGAGGTGATGTGATCATTTTAATTCTTCCTAAATAGCTGTGATGTTACAGCTCATGGGTTTCTTTGTAAATCTTTGTAAATCTCACCACAATCCTCCTCTGATATCATTTCCACGCCAGCTTTGTAAAGGCCCAGAGCAGAAGCCAAAGACTCAGGCTGTGGTCAGTCAGCGCTGCCTTTTTACCTATAAAAGGCCTATAACACAAGAAAGCAAAACTTGGTCTCTCCCTGCTGCGGAAAGAGCTTTCTGAAGCCACATTTACATCACTATAGCACTGACAGAGTTACTGCCGCCACTACTGCTGCCTCTTATGCCTCTCCTTAACTCACTCACTCACTCTCTCTCTGCCTACAACACATTTCTCTCTCTCTCCTTTCTCCCAGATGGCCTCACACAGATCCTGGGTCTTTGAAGAAGCAGCCTGCATGGACAAAGCCAGGTCGTATATCTCTGTACGGAGGCTTGGTTGACGGGAGGAGAGGCCTATGGAGGCAGCTGTCATTGGGCTGAGCTCTTTTTACAGTCTTTTACCGAGGAGCTGAGGAGCCCTGAGAGTTGGAGTGAATTTGTGCCATTGCTTGGAGTGAGAAAACTAGAAGCTGAAGACATGATCCTTCTCCTTGTCCTGTGTCTTTGGGGTCCCAGTCTACTGACGGCCAGAGCTGTCATGGACAGCACAGCACGGAAAACCGTCACCCTCAGCAGTAAGTGAGCTGCATGTCATTACATTTTATTGTGCACTGTACTCTTCACTAAGGTCTAAGCTGTTTCTCATGTTAAACATTTTGTAAATACGGTTATTTCCAGTGCACATTTAACAGTTGTAAATATGACACTGAACACTGTTGTTGAGGGATGCACAAGAATCAGTCGACAATCTTTATTCATGTTATTTTGTCATTCATTTATAATCATTTAATGAGGTTAATAATGAGTCAGGTGTGTTTCAGGTGTTTATTTAGCTCGTGTAATGTAAGGTTTGGATTGAGGACAAAAAACTGGTCAATCTTCCAGTGATAAATACATATAAATAATGATTGAATAATGCTGAAGTATTTTGAAAGAAAATATGATGATTTCTGCTCATTTTGTTCCAATTTCTCGTTCATTTCTTTAGTATGACCTTCAGTCCTGGGAATTCTTACAAGACAATTATTATAGTATCATTTATACGTTTTCAGTTGCACGTGAAGAAAGTCCTCTATAGAGAATACACTTCTGTACATTGTGTAGAATTCTGGTTTACATGTTTCACACATTTAAAATATCCAGTATGCTAAAGAGATGAATAGAAATCGTGCTTTACTTTTGCCATAAATATCTATATTTCGCTTCTTCTTGAAAAAGTGTTAGTTATTTTCATTTTCACAATCAAAAACACGTTAAATAAATGAATCCATTCCTGTGACGTACAGCTGTATCTACTAACACGCGTGTTTTATAATAATGAAAATGTTAATATTTGATACAGCCTTGAAATGTGGTCTTCTTCCTGATGTGAATGTTAGTATCGTGTCGTAAACCCAGCGTAGAACACAACTGAGTTACTGACCTTTACGTCTAAATACTAAACAGATTAAGTTTTCTTTGTTCAATGGGGCTTTTACCAACAGTAGCTACAAGCGTCCTGCCCAATAGCCCGTATCCCGCACTGGACATTAAAGAGAGCTGTGTGTCTGTTGCTAGGTAACGAGGGTCATTTGTTTCGGGAGGAGGGCGTGTGGAACTACTCCTCTATTCTCCTGAGGGAGGATCTGGGGCTGCTCATCCTCGGAGCTCGAGAGGTCATTTTCGCCCTGGACCTTGCCAACATCACAGACAAGAGAGCTATGGTTAGCAGAACCTCATTCTAAATGTGTACAGTTACTACCACTTTTATACACTCCAAACTATATCTGTAAATGTAACAGTTACAGTGTGTTTTTTTGCTGTGAATGTTTTATTACTGACAGTTCACAATAAGTTCATGTAAAAGGTAACTATCTCAGAATTTCCTGCGATTTCTACAGAAGTGAAAAGAGGAAATTCTAAGAGCATTGTTTCATATTTTCCATAATATTAACCCATAAGAACCCATGGTGTCATATGTGTCACAAATCTTTTATAAGGTCTGGAAAATCCCCTACGCACAGCTTTGTCCTTCACTTTAAATGAAGATGTCTCTAAGTGATATTTATTGAACGTCCTGGATGTAGTCATGACCCCGTTTATAGACCGACGGTGTAATTGTTGAGTACATAAAACCATAGAGATGGATGTTCTAAAACCGTATGCTGTGTTCCAACCGTTTAAACAAGTTGCCCTTTTCTGACCCCATTTCAAGAACAACAGTGATGTTTATCTTGTAATACGGCGGCAAGAAATGTGAACAAAATGAATTCCGTGTGGTTCTTTGGTCTGTTTCTCATCATTTGGCTTTATGGCGAACAGAGTCTGGGCTCTTATGGGTTAACACTCAACATGCAGCATTTTCAATACTGGGAAAGTGACTTTTTACAAAGCAATAATGGAAAATATCTCATTTCCTTTTATTTATTTGTATTTAGGTCAAGTGGCAAGTGACCCGTGATATGCAAGTCAAATGTTCGTACAAAGGGAAGAATTTAGAGGTGATGTCTCTGTTTATACTGGTTTTGACAATTTGCTTATGTACCGAACATCAACATACAGGGGTTAGACAATGAATGTGAAACACCTGTCATTGTAGTGTGGGAGGTGTCATGGCTAAATTGGAGCAGCCTGGTGGCCAATCGTCATTAACTCCACACTGCACCAGTAAGAGCATGTGCATCCAATGGTTCAAACACTGTGTCCTGAAGGCGGTGCCGTGTATCAGGACGACAACGCACCAATACACACAGCGAGACTGGTGAAAGACTGGTTTGATGAACATGAAAGTGAAGTTGAACATCTCCCATGGCCTGCACAGTCACCAGATCTAAATATTATTGAGCCACTTTGGGGTGTTTTGGAGGAGCGAGTCAGGAAACGTTTTCCTCCACCAGCATCACGTAGAGACCTGGCCACTATCCTGCAAGAAGAATGGCTTCAAATCCCTCTGACCACTGTGCAGGACTTGTGTATGTCATTCCCAAGACGAACTGACGCTGTATCGGCCGCAAAAGGAGGCCCTACACCACACTAATATATTACTGTGGTCTAAAACCAGGTGTTTCACTTTCATTGTCCAACCCCTGTATAATTCTAATCCTAAAATATGCATCAGGCTCTAGTAACGGGCCATGTACTGTACAGACCCACATAGTGTATAACAGTCTATAAGAGACTATATAACAATAGTAGAAATAGAAAAACCATATTAGCACTGGTCGTACATATTACCATGAGTGTGTATATATATTTCTGTAAAGAGCCCTTGCATAGATTTACAAACAACTGACTGAAATTGGAAATCAAAATGTAATCAGTGGACTTCAGTGTCGTTTTGAAGTTATGTTTCTTGACTCTATGTGTAAGGTCTTCAGTGCAGCTCCTAAAGGCTTGGTTCTGTATAATCCTTTGGCTTCAAACAAAACCATGTCTCTATTTAAGAGTATAAATAAGTTTAAATACAAACATAATGGTTTTATTAGATTTTTTTACAGACTTGTAGATCTCTGAAATGATTAGAAGATCCTGAAGTCTCTAAGTATGTAATATTAGGATTAACAATGCAGTCTGACCATTTGCATCATTAATATTCCACGGCTAGTCTGCAGTTCTGGTTCCTTCTACACACTTGAACAGGGAATTTGAGGAGGTGGTCAGATCTGAAAGGTTTAACCAGCAGAAAGCCATTCCTTTTTTGTTCAGCTGATTTCTAATTTCTCTCTTTCAGACTGAGTGTCAGAACTACATCCGCATTCTACATAAAATGTCTGATGGCAGGATGTATGTGTGTGGAACTAATGCTTTCAATCCAGCCTGCGACTACATGGTGAGTCAATTCTGACCACAATTAACCACCAATAAAAGGTTGCTGTTATTGTCTTGCATGTTGCTGTAACATAATTGTTGCTACAGCTTTAGCTCGTGTCGTGTTGTACATGAATGTCTTCATAGGCTGGAAAGTGTGTGTCATGGGGCTTTGAGGTTTGTTACAAAGTGTGGTCCTCTTACACATCACTGTGTGTTATATTCAGGAATGGATTGGTCTTCCCTGGGTGCATGCTGCCTCCGTCTTTGTTTTTAAATTCAAAAGCATTATTGGGAAACTCCCTGTTTATTTGTCTTCTCTCTTAAATGAGAAGCATTCGTTCTCTCAATGTTCTTTCATTTGTTCTTCCCAAAGTTCGGACTGAACATGGGGAAAAACAGCTGTCAGGTTTTCTGCACCATTCGCCTGGAATGATTTACAAAACAAACCTAAGATTGAAAACGTTGTGCCCTTGAAGAGTTTTAAGGCTAATGTCAAGTCCAGAGTCCAGATGGACATTGTGTAGATGCTTTATATCAGATGTTTTTGTGTGGATTATTTCTTGTAACTCAGGTCTTCCTTGTAAAAAAAGATCAGTGAGATCCTAATGAGACTAACCTGGTTAAATAAAGTGTTCTGTTCCTAAGGAAAGCTTAGATGGTGTGTTTCATGCGTAGCCTTTTTCTGTGTTTTCTCTTGCAGTCATATAAGGATGGCAAGCTAACTCTGGAAAATAAACAAGAGGATGGGAAAGGAAAGTGTCCATTTGATCCTTTCCAGAGATATGCCTCTGAACTTGTTGGTATGTTCTCCAGCTCCAAGACGTCAGGCAAATCATTTCTAAAACAAATAAATAAATAAATAAAAAAAGGTTCCTTCCAAAGCACTTTTAAATAGATCACATATACGACCTTTCTGTTTTTTTAATATATTGTTAAGGACACTATGTTTATACAAGAAAGATGTATACTAGGTTACAGCAAGGGCGTGTTTATACTGGTAGTTCTGTGTGGACCAAACAGTGGTAAAGTTCTACATTATAGTCCTGGTTTATTTAGCAGTCACACTGACTAATATTTAATTGAACCAAAACATATTACAGTAATCCCTCGCTACTTTGCGGTTCATCTTTTGCGGATTCGCTACTTCACGGGTTTTTTCACGGGGGTTATGGCCGCTATACCGTGAAAGACATATAACTAAAATATTTCATTAAATCCATTAAAATTTCATAAAATTCTTCTAGATTTTTTGCTGTTATTAGCCCATGGTCAGTGCTAAATATGTGAGTGCACCAATCTTCATGATTTCGTTTTCAAATCCTTTTCCTCTTCTTTTTAGTTCATTTATTATTCTATATGTTGTTAATTTGAATAATGGAGTAGACCCTGTGCATCCTCTTGGCAGCAGACGACATGCATCATACTGCACAGTAACCTCTTGCTGACATAAATGCAATAGATTGGGTCAGTTGGAGAGACGACGAATGTGATTGGTGCATAGATTAATGCTTTCATCTGCCCCTTTTTGTCTCTCCATTGTTCACGTCCACATCCGAGTGAAATTTACTGACGCTGAATCACAGCTTAGGAATGACTCTATTAAAGAAACTGGTGGGATATCACATGTAGTTCCAGCTGAAAAACATTAGAGAACGACTGTTTAATCCAAAGGGTGGGTTGTTAACAGTAACAGGGAGGGGTTTAAAAGTCCAAATACTCGTTAAATACATAAAATAATATCTTTCCTTCACGGAAAAGGGATCACTGTTGTGTGGTATTTCTACCAACTGGAACTGGAAGTGGTAAAATGGATAAAAGAGTCAGAACAGTGCCCAAAATAGGTTTGCTGCTGTTTTTCAAGCACTCTGTTCTCTCGTGGCCCATTTAATGTCGCATCTTGTGACCTCACATCGTGAGTTTACCTTTGTTTCGTATAGTGTTCACACAGGAAATGAACCACACTGGAGTTAATTTAGTAACAGACCTGCTCAGACGGTCTTCATCTGCATGTTTATTGAGCACCAGGTGGAAAGCAGACATTTATTTATTTTATTCTTACACCTATATAGCGATTTATATTTTATTGTTGCACTTATACAGGGGTTGGATAATGAAAGTGAAACACCTGGTTTTAGACCACAGTAGTTTATTAGTGTGATGTAGGGCCTCCTTTTGCGGCCGATACAGCGTCAGTTTGTCTTGGGAATGACATACACAAGTCCTGCACAGTGGTCAGAGGGATTTGAAGCCATTCTTCTTGCAGGATAGTGGCCAGGTCTCTACGTGATGCTGGTGGAGGAAAACGTTTCCTGACTCGCTCCTCCAAAACACCCCAAAGTGGCTCAATAATATTTAGATCTGGTGACTGTGCAGGCCATGGGAGATGTTCAACTTCACTTTCATGTTCATCAAACCAGTCTTTCACCAGTCTCGCTGTGTGTATTGGTGCGTTGTCGTCCTGATACACGGCACCGCCTTCAGAACACAGTGTTTGAACCATTGGATGCACGTGGTCTTACTGGTGCAGTGTGGAGTTAATGAAGGTTGTCCACCAGGCTGCTCCAATTTAGCCATGAACCCTCCCACACTACAATGACAGGTGTTTCAGTTTCATTGTCTAACCCCTGTATAGTGATATAATATTGAACCAAAAATATAAACTCACCATAAAACCACTGTAATGAAAGAAATAATATGTTCTCTATTTATTATGTCAGCTGTTGTAGTGTAATTCAGATAGTTGCTTTATTGAAAAGTATAAATAAAAATTGACCCGTGCTGACACACACAACGCAAATATTTTACTGCACTAATTACACTCTGTAACACATTATAATTCAATGTAGTGTTACTTTCATACACTTTAAATGCCATTGTTCAATAAAACTGTGCTCTGAAATATACAACGTCAAGAATTAATAAATGTCTGTTGAATGTTTCAAAACGTCCTTTACGTTGTTATCTGTAATAATCGAATCACAAACAAAACTGTGACACCTTTCACACAGAACGGCAGTTCATAAATAAATAGGTGATTAGTCATTCGTATTCAAACAGAGTAGGACAATGACAGCGGAACCTTTGTCTGTAGCACAGCTTGTGACCTGAGAGTTTCTGCTGTTTGGTTTTTAACTTACAGGTGACGTGCTGTTCTCCGCCACCTCCATCAATTTCCTTGGATCTGAGCCGGTGCTGATGCGTAGCTCCACTGAATCCATCCGCACGGATTTCAAATCCTCCTGGCTCAATGGTCTGGACACACACACACACACACACACACACACACACACACACACACACAACCACACAAACAAGCAATACCCAGTACTGCACTATACATATATTGGAAATGTACAGCCAGGTTTAGGCAGTTACTTTGTTATACTTTTGTCAAATACCTGTATTTATAGGATGCAGAAGCTGTGGTGCGAATCCAAAACTGACAGAGGAACTAGTCCAGATCCACCTAGAATATACCCTTAACAGCCATTTCATTAAAAAAAGAACTTTTTCGATACTCACTTCCATTTCATGAGTTCCACTTCTCATAAATGCACTGTGTGCTCCTACGGTTCTAGACTGTGTTCCAGCTCTTGCTCGACAAGAATTATTATCCCCTTTCACCCTCTTCTTCATGTGAAATTAAAAATGCTGGATTATTCTGTTCTGTCCTCCAGTGACACTGGGGGGTTTAAAAACTCCAGCAGCACTGCTGTGTCTGATCCACTCTACACCAGCACAACACACACTAACACACCACCACCACGTCAGTGTCACTGCAGCCCTGAGACTTATTTACACCCCAAATAATGCCATAATGATCAATGAAAAACAGGGTGAAAAGAGCAGAGCAACGCGTGGACTACACTCTATGAAGCTACAAAGTTTGTTTAGGAAGATCTGAATCTAGATCTGGAATATAATAGTCATCAAATCTTTGTTTGAAATATTCAGAACTGTTTTATTTAAAGTAAATGTATGTGGATATCAATGTCATTTTAATTCTGTTCAGTGATCTTCCAGCTCATATCTACACTTGTCACTGATTGAGTTTAGAGCCCAATTTCATTGGCATGGAGCATATAGCAGAAGGAGAGCAGAGCCCAGAAGGGGACGATGACAAAATGTACCTCTTCTTTAGTGAAACGGCGGTGGAGTACGACTCTTACAGCAAACTGGAGGTGTCTCGAGTGGCTCGTGTGTGTGAGGTAAACTACTTCTCGACAAGCAGGCTTCTCTAACATATATTACAGGGGTATATACAATAGTCCTGCCCCAGTACTTGTGTGTGTGTATGTGTGTGTGTGTGTGCTATAGCTGTAGAGCTTTAGTGTTTATGCCCATAGCCCTGTTAGCCAGTACTTTTTATGAACATTCTGTGTGACTCTTTACTGTCCTCCTTTGTGGCTTTCTCTAAGATTCCCTGTGCTCACTCTCTTCCAGAATGACATGGGAGGTCAGAGGACACTACAGAGGAAGTGGACCTCATTTGTAAAGGCTCGTCTGGACTGTCCTGTCCCTGACTCCAGTCTTCCTTTCCTCATACAGGATGTTTTCCGCTTCTGTCCGGGAAAATGGGACACCTGCGTCTTCTACGCTGTTTTCACTCCTCCGTCGTGAGTGCGATTCTCTTCTTTATCTTATGACAGAATGATAGCTGGTCTCCCGAGCTCCAGTCGTGTACCAGTGCAGAACTAAAGAAGCAGACGTGTCTTTGCGGATCTGATACATTAGGGGAGGAGAAAATTGCGTTTCCCAAAACTAAGTCTTTAAGTGGTAATGTAATCTTTGTGGTTCCATAGTAGGCCAGAGCTATTAAAGCATTGTTTCCCAACTCTTGGCACGTACAGCTCTGTTTTCAAAAGACAAAAGAGACACTGGGCAAAGTGTAAATAAAAGCAGAATGCAGTGATTTAAAAAATAAATAGTGAACCCTGAATTTAAATGGAAAATGTTTTTTTTGTGTCTGTTTCCTGATGCTAAACAAATGTTCGTTTTGAGAAGAAGAGTGAACTCCGCATCAGTTTAATTTACAGCTGAAGAAACCTGGCCCTTGTTTTGATTACAGACGCACATCCCCGTACTCTGCAGTGTGCGCCTACAGCATAGAGGACATTAGGCTTGTGTTCTCAGAGGGCAAATTCAAGACTCCAGTCCCTGTGGAGACATCGTTTGTAAAGTGGGTGATGTACAGCGCTGATCTGCCCTTCCCTCGCCCGGGAGCAGTGAGTAAAGTCCATTCCTGTTACTCAGTACCGGGTTAATTATTGCAGCCAGGGTTTCGGTTATGGATCTGTGCTGTTTCTTTCCCTCTCTCTAGTGCATTAACAATGACGCAAGGCAGAAGGGCTATTCCCAGTCCATGGATCTTCCTGATAAAACCCTGCAGTTTATAAAAGACAGACCGCTGATGGACCAGGCCGTGCAGCCCATCTCTGACCTCCCTCTGCTGGTCAGAAAAGGAGCTGCGTTCACTCGCATCGTAGTGGCCAGTGCTACAGCCCTGGACGGAAGCAGTCATTCAGTCATGTTCATTGGAACGGGTAAGAATTAGTCACAGCTCTTGTAGCAGCACGATGTATAAACACTGTCTGATCAGGCTGTGTCTGTTGGTATCAGTTCTGTCTGTAATTACGTAAAGCATGTATTATTTTTAATGAATTATTGTTCAGACTGATTTTATATAACAGTCCTTTGTGTGTTTTGGCGCCAGAGAAAGGTTCAGTGCTGAAAGCTGTGAACTATGATGGAGAGACGGTGATAATAGAGGAGGTGCAGCTTTTTAACCTCTCGGAGCCGGTAAAGATCCTGCGCCTCTCCAACTCTACGGTGAGCTTCACCCTTATCGTTCTCTCAGTACATGGACGTATCCGTCCTTTTCTAAGTAGAAGCCTACAGCAACCATTCAGACCTTTAGCAATGAACTGTATCACTGTAGAAGTATCTCTGGAAACATGACAGACGTGTTTGGAATGGTCTGGAGGTTAAATAACTTGGTGTGTGTGTCCTCCCAGGGTCAGCTGTATGCAGGCTCAGAGGTGGCAGCAGCACAGATGCCACTGAGTTCATGCGGTCATTACAAATCCTGTCTGGACTGCGTTCTCGCCAGAAACCCGTACTGTGGCTGGGACCTCACCGCTGAGTATTGCACCGCCGTAAGCAGCATTCGTCCAGACACACCCAGGTACTGAGAGTAAAGCATCCTTTCAGCTGGCTATAAGTGAAATAAACGATTATGTGAATGTGCTCAGTTTCCTTCTCTCCTACAGTGATGTGGTTCAGAGTCTGAGAGAGGGAAATGCGTCACGATGTCCGTCCATCAGTAAGCTAACAATGACCTATTATTATAGAGGGGTTTTTTACACTTAAAAAGGGTTTTAATACTGGCTTTAATATTTTTTTTACAGAAAATTCCACGGCTTTGAATATGACCTTCCATCCAGGAAACACCATTAAGCTGTTGTGCCAGCCAGGCTCTAACTTTGCGCAGGTGCAGTGGCTTAAAGACCAGCAGCCGCTTGTGAGCTCTGAAGACTTTCAGATTAAAAGTGATGGCCTCCTGATCTTGAACGCCTCTGCTGAAACCAGCGGCCTCTACTCCTGCAGCTCTGTGGAGTCCTCCAAAAGCCAGCAATATGTCATTCACAATGTTGCGTATGAGCTGAGGCTAGGATCTGGGAGAGCGGGCCAGTGGGAGGATACATCCAGGTTACTGCCACAAGTCCAGAAGAACCAGCACATCGTGGTGGCCCTCCAGACCGTGGTGGTCCTCTTGTCACTGACGCTTGTAGCACTAGTACTGTGGAACGTCTACAAAGGGCATTTTAGCTTCCTTCCACGGTGCTTCAGCCGGGGGCAAGAAGCTGAAGTTAGCCAAGATTCTTGTCCGCTAGAAGCTTCAGCTGACAAGGCATCAGGAGAGGGCAGAAACAGTAATAACAACCACAACAGGAGAGCTGAGGAAAAAGACTGCGTGACCTAGCACAACATCGATGAACGTACCTTCGCTGATTTAAGGTAAAGCTCCACAGTTTGGAGAGAACTTCATATAACCTCAACGGACGAAAGTTATGAACTTCTTCACCTTGATTGTCCTTTACTCACATTCCTGAACGTTTTAGAGACGTTGTGTGCCTTCGATTACCCTCAGCAACATCACCGATAAACTCTCACACACACTGGACTTGTATTGCACTAAAGGCACAGTTTGTTTGATCGGTGAGGGATCTTGGGCCAGGGGATGTACTGCCTGAAGGTGCCTCAAACAGGCTGTGGTCTTGTAAGAAACGTCTTGGCCCTTTACGTGAGATGAGCTCCATAAAACGTCTTCTGTTAAATATTCTGTTATTTAAGTGGAAAGGGGTGGGGGGGGGTGGTACTTACATTAACACTGGTCATGGCCTAGATTTAGCTTTTTAATGAAAATCTCCATTTAAAAACCTGTCTAATCAGAATACACTCAATCCCTGCCTTAGAAACTGTTTAGTGATGTTTCTTCTGAAAGTTGATTTAACGTGTAGAACCACAGCTGGACACTCCTGTGTAGTTGGTAACACAGATGGACTTTAGGGTGTGGCTCAATGTGGCCTTATCCATCTTGGCTGTAAGATTCTGTACGTCAGGGACGATTTAATCAGTAACTAATGATTCTCCTTAAACAGAGCCGTTAGGATCATTCGGTAGCCCATTTATTTCATTTAGTCACTGAGATGTGAACTCCCTAGTGCTCATCGCTCCACATGAGCCCGTGCATGTCCGTTCAGGAATGAGGCATCGATTTAGACTGAAAAATCAGTGCCAGGACCTACAAACTGTGCACACGTAATCCCTCACTCACGGCTGTTGAAATGCATTCCCTGTTAAAACCTGCTGCTGGAGGAGCTTCGGGGCACGGGCGTCTCGGCCGGGGTCTACATTGGTTTGTTTTGAAAGCACAAGAACAAACTCGCTGAGGCTCCAGAGCCTCTCCGATGACAGGTGGTGTGTGTTTAGGTTCGTTCTTGTTTTGTTGGTTCATGCATTCTAAGAATATTTGACTGTTTCTTTGACTGATTTAAAACTGTGAATTTAACATGTCTTTTATACACTGTACCTTGATGCACAATGTCTATTTTTGTTCATGTTTACAAAGACGTGAACCTACAGATGTTCTTTAACTGGTATTTTGTAAAATGTCCCCAGTTTCCGTACAGTCATAACACAAAAGGTTTAAGAAATGATCCTTTAATTATTTCAAAATAATAACAAGTACAGGACTGGTGTAGAGTGATCTAAGAGAATAAAGTAAATGGGAATTATACACAGCCCAGGTTTTGAGGTTTCTGATCAACAAAAATATACAGAATTTATTATCTTTGATCTTCAAATCCAAGGGGAAACTCTTTCACCGTTTACAGCAAGGTTTAGACTTTCTGGACCGGTTAGAACAGCGTTTTTGGGAGAAAAAGAGGCAACAACATTTTGTTGTAGGTGTAGATGAGCTCTCTGTGATTCTCCTGCTATTTCAGCTCAGGAAAGGGTTTTATTTAGGTTTAATTGGATCAGGAATGTTAAAACACACAGAGTAGAGGAAGCACTGCCACAACCTAACCTTTAAAACTCAAAAAAAGCAGATATATCTACCACTTAGCTCCTGAAAACAAGTGCCCAAGAGTGTTCTTTTGGAAGATTCCAGACTAGAACAACTTTTGGTTTCCTGAGGCAGTGGTTCTCAAATCTCTTCTCAGGAACTGACCAGACGATCCACACTTTTCACCAATAAC
This sequence comes from Hoplias malabaricus, assembly GCF_029633855.1. Classification (NCBI taxonomy): domain Eukaryota; kingdom Metazoa; phylum Chordata; class Actinopteri; order Characiformes; family Erythrinidae; genus Hoplias; species Hoplias malabaricus. The sequence goes on along the minus strand of NC_089818.1, from coordinate 24,539,412 downwards.
GTGGAAACTCTTGGTCATCCTCAGGATTAGTTTGAGAACCACTGCCATAATTCGTTTAAATCCCACCCGTTGGTTCTTGCGGTACTGATCCATAAACGACCTTTATTCCTAAGAGTACTGATGACGATATAAAGCCACAGTTCCCAGGCCTTACCTCCTGTAGCGATAACGTTTGAAATGGAACCAAAGTTGGAAGATTCCATTAGCGAACTGGCAGCGGAAACCATGGCGATGTGAATACTCCCACTCACGGTTGACGATTTTAAAGGCGATGTCCTCGTAGGGGGGTCCGGCGTGGAAGCGGAGTATTCCAAAGTCTTTGTTGTCAGGACTGGGCTCCAGGAAGTACTGCGGTGTGGAGCGCTTGTCGATCAGATCCGGGTAGAAGATGTTAAATTTATAGCCCTGAACGATCTTGGGCGGCGGGTTGTCAAAGTCGTAATGCGTTTGGTTGTACTTGTTCCACTCGAAGCCCGTGTGCACGCGGTTGAAGAAGCGAGGTTTGCGTGGCCGGTATTTGTCTGCCCACAGGTACATCTTCCCTGTTAGAGGTAGCTCCACGCTGAACTGAGCCTCATCACCTCCCATTCCCTCTTTGGCACGACGTACAAAAGCGTCCTCCGCACTTTCACTGGCATCACCTGAAAGAGAGAGAGAGACATCATTTACTTATGGCTGCTTTCCTTTGCATGGAACCTGCTTGCCACGGCTCTACACGCTTTTCAGTCTCTGGTAGGTGTTCCACTAGCACAGCTCCCCTGTGAAATGTAGACAGTAATAGGAACTATGGCCTTTGGAAGCTACAACAGCAGCAGTGGTAATGTTAAGTGCTGTTTACTCATCAGCCAGCTCTTGCTGGAGTTTTTGGTCGGCCACAGGTTTAAGGAGTGTTTGAATGTCTTCTAAATGCCATGCTGTAATTTTATGAGTCAGATAAACATTTGATCAATGTGCATGTTTAGTATTCATACATCAGGTCAAAGCAATAAAGACACGTGTTTCTGCGTCTGTTCCTCACGCACCTGTGACCTGCAGTTGTCTGCGAGCGAGATGGAGGCGCTGCAGGTCCTCCTCCACATCAATGGTGTGTGTGTCGAGAGGGAGCTCTGATGGCTGCAGCATAACGGGGCTGTAACGCCCAGAGTCATACTCAGCCTGACTCTGTTGGATCAGATCCTCCTCCGTCAGCACCGCCTCTACAGCTTCACTCTTCTCTTCCCCATCCTCCTCCTCCTCTTCTCCTTCTCCTGTTTTCTTAGATGCTCCAGGAGAAGAGGTGCTTGGCTCTGCCGTTTGGTCGTCTTCCTCCTCCTTATAGGCCTCTGTTTCCTCCTCATGACTGGCGGTGTCTGAGGGCGAGTTGTTAGATGACCCTGCCTCCCGTGCTGCAGGCTCTGACTGTTGTGTACTAAAATATAAACAGAGAGGCAAAGAACAGCATAAACAGCAAAGGTTAAACCCTTATTAACACTGACATTTGTGGATGTTTGTGTTCTGATTGACTGCTATATACTGGGCCTTCAGTGCCCCGAAACACAAAGACTAAATGTAAACGTCATGTAATTGTAGCACATAAAACTGTAGCCCATAACTAGTGCTAATACGTTAGTATTTCACTCTCAATAACACTGCACAATATCCTGATTCTACTGTTGATAATTACCATAATATTGGCTTCTGCCCGTAATATAAAGCTAGAATAAGAGAAACAATTATTAAAAGCTTTACGTGGCTTGAGCGTGCTAACCGATCCCTGATGCGCTACATTTCCTGTGGAATGCATTTCCACAACACATCCATTAGTCCAAATAGAGAAGGAAAAGCACTGCTACTCACACTGGCTCTTCGTTTTCAGGCTCCTCTTTAATAATGGGGAAGAGAGGTTCACTCTCCACTCCCTGCTCCTGCTTGAGCTTATACAGCTTCTGCCTCAGCACATCCTGATGTCTCTCCCTCAGTCTGCAGGATACCAGACAGGTACATAGTAGAGTCAACAGGGTATCCCAAAATGGCATGTGTTTAAGGTAATGGGTCATAAACAGCTCTATGATTGGGTAATTAACTACGTAAAGCATTCTTTTCCAAACCACTATTTCCTTTAACAGAAATGGAAGAGGAGCAGGTGAAAGTTGTGGACGTACCTGGCCCTGGCCATGTAGACCCGCACCTGCTGCAGCAGACTCTCCCAGTAACCGATGTCCAGGTTGGAGCCTCCGGCCTGGATCTTACTCTCGATGTTCAGGTGCAGTGCCTGCAGTTGGCTAAACGTCTTCCCTTTAAATACCGACTGAACGTCTGTACTCACTGACGTGTTGATGCCCTCACGACGATCGCCTGCAAGTGGACACAAACTTCCATCACACCGCGGCTGCAACTGAGATCTACGTCTTATCCTATGTATTTAATTATAAACTGAGAGTGCCACCTGCCCTTTACAACACGTCCAAACTTCCTGATTCAACAGAAATGGGGTTAAACATGTGATGCATTAATATAAAAGATAACACGGGTCTCTGGGCGTTTTAATGAAACACAGCAGTTCTAAAACTCAGTCTAAACAGCATTGTTCAGCGTGAGCCTCTGTTTACTACAAACACGAGGAGCCCGGGAGTAAAGTGTGAGGAGCAAAAACTGTTGTGTTAGCCATTTCTCAAAGGGTTTTTCACCAATCTTAAATCTCTACAAAGGCAGGTAATATAATAATTAATATTTTGGTAGTTATTTCACCACGACAATGTACACTTAACTTACTTTACTGCTTAGATGAAAGGAACAGAAACTGAATGTGAAGTAGTGAGTTGAAATAACAGTGTTTTACCTGGCCCTTTCCCAGAGGCCTCCAGTTTGCGAAGCTTGTTGATCTCATCCTCGGTGATGGTGGTCATATCTCTCCAGAAATCCACATTTTTCCCCTGCTCTAACTCCATGTACACCTACAGCAGGGCCAGCAGAGCAAGGTCATTATAACAGTCCCCCCCCCAAAGAGAATTCTATCTACACTTACAACGTCCAACTCACCATTCAGCGGTTTATTACTTACAGCTCTCTTTTACACTACAAATAATGTTGTTACATGTAAACATTGTGTTTTCTAAAACTGTGATACCGATTAAAAAATGAGCCAAAGTATGTAGCAGTCAGTGTTTTTTTTTTTAAATGTATTTTTAGCATATGATCACTGCCCATCTGTCATTTTAATAAAGTTATTCCACTATCTATTTTATACACAACTACAGCTTAACACATCAAAAACAAACGGAAGAATCAGCACAGGATTCAGAGAAGTATAAACAATTCCATAAAACAGAAAATACATGCCGCCACTTTATCATTTTACAAAACGTCTTGTTATATACATTACACAAATAAAGCTGGACTAATTCACTCCAACGTTCGCAAACACATTCAAACAAAAACTGACCTTGATGTCCTCCAGCAGGTCGTCCATGTCTGTGACAGTGAGTCCGTTGAGGAAGGTGTACGGCTCGTGCATTTCCACAGCGAGGTCATCATCCTCAGCGCTGATGTACTTTGCCAGCAGGTCTATGGGCTTGGCTCGGCCGTCTCGGATACGGATTTTAGATCTGCACACGGACAAGCATGGACTCAACGGTGAAAAACAACATTTACAGATACAAGGCACCTCCTGGACCAAGGGTTAGGTTTCCAGCCATTTTACAACTAACGATTTAAACTGTTGCTCGTTTGGGTGCGCTGTAAAAATAAAGTACCACTTTTGTCCACTTCTGTATCATTTTGTTCCAGTGCCAAAAGAACTGAATATTTCAAACTTTATGTATAATGATGTTTACAAGGCTACACACTAGTGCTGGGCGATGTGAGCGCAAATCAATATCACGATTAATTGTATATTTTACCACAATTACGATTATCAAATGATTATGTTGTGTTTGTGTTTGTGACCCTCACAGTTCAGTGACGAGGCCTGTGCTGTGAATATGCTCCAGTGTTAAAGCTGGGATAGTTTCTCTAATGTCACTGGGAGCTTGTTCCTCTCTTGTTTTCTGAGCTCTGTTTATATTTGGTGTGTGATTGTGCTTTGGCACAGTTTTCTCAGAGTTTACACCTGACTTCTTTTTGTTCGGTGTCGTCTTAATTATAGTCAAACGCACCACATCTAAACCACACACTCTGTTTTTCTTTGGTGCGTGTTGCTCGAGTCGCTCGGTCAGCATTGGCTTTTAGGTTTCTTCTGCTATATGGCAGATAGGGGGCAGGATCACATGACTACAGCTTGGTAGCATGGTTTTAAAGGGACAGTACATGAACACTCAGTGGGGACATTTAAAAAATAAATAAATAAATAAATAAAACAACAACTAAAACATTCATTCATTCATCGTCTGTAACCCTTATCCAGTTCAGGGTCACATTGGGTCCAGAGCCTACCTGGAATCATTGGGCGCAAGGCAGGAATACACCCTGGAGGGGGCGCCAGTCCTTCACAGGGTAACACAGACACACACACACACCTACGGACACTTTTGAGTCGCCAATCCACCTACCAACGTGTGTTTTTGGACTGTGGGAGGAAACCGGAGCACCCGGAGGAAACCCACGCAGACACCGAGAGAGCACACCACACTCCTCACAGACAGTCACCCGGAGGAAACCCACGCAGACACAGGGAGAGCACACCACACTCCTCACAGACAGTCACCCGGAGGAAACCCACACAGACACAGGGAGAACACACCACACTCCTCACAGACAGTCACCCAAAGGAAACCCACGCAGACACAGGGAGAACACACCACACTCCTCACAGACAGTCACCCGGAGGAAACCCACGCAGACACAGAGAGAACACACCACACTCCTCACAGACAGTCACCCGGAGGAAACCCACGCAGACACAGGGAGAACACACCACACTCCTCACAGACAGTCACCCGGAGGAAACCCACGCAGACACAGAGAGAACACACCACACTCCTCACAGACAGTCACCCAGAGGAAACCCACGCAGACACAGGGAGAACACACCACACTCCTCACAGACAGTCACCCAGAGGAAACCCACGCAGACACAGAGAGAACACACCACACTCCTCACAGACAGTCACCCGGAGGAAACCCACACAGACACAGGGAGAACACACCACACTCCTCACAAACAGTCACCCGGAGGAAACCCACACAGACACAGGGAGAACACACCACACTCCTCACAGACAGTCACCCGGAGGAAACCCACGCAGACACAGAGAGAACACACCACACTCCTCACAGACAGTCACCCGGAGGAAACCCACACAGACACAGGGAGAACACACCACACTCCTCACAGACAGTCACCCGGAGGAAACCCACGCAGACACAGAGAGAACACACCACACTCCTCACAGACAGTCACCCGGAGGAAACCCACACAGACACAGGGAGAACACACCACACTCCTCACAGACAGTCACCCGGAGGAAACCCACACAGACACAGGGAGAACACACCACACTCCTCACAGACAGTCACCCGGAGGAAACCCACGCAGACACAGAGAGAACACACCACACTCCTCACAGACAGTCACCCGGAGGAAACCCACACAGACACAGGGAGAACACACCACACTCCTCACAGACAGTCACCCGGAGGAAACCCACGCAGACACAGAGAGAACACACCACACTCCTCACAGACAGTCACCCGGAGGAAACCCACACAGACACAGGGAGAACACACCACACTCCTCACAAACAGTCACCCGGAGGAAACCCACACAGACACAGGGAGAACACACCACACTCCTCACAGACAGTCACCCGGAGGAAACCCACGCAGACACAGAGAGAACACACCACACTCCTCACAGACAGTCACCCGGAGGAAACCCACACAGACACAGGGAGAACACACCACACTCCTCACAGACAGTCACCCGGAGGAAACCCACGCAGACACAGAGAGAACACACCACACTCCTCACAGACAGTCACCCGGAGGAAACCCACACAGACACAGGGAGAACACACCACACTCCTCACAGACAGTCACCCGGAGGAAACCCACGCAGACACAGGGAGAACACACCACACTCCTCACAGACAGTCACCCGGAGGAAACCCACACAGACACAGAGAGAACACACCACACTCCTCACAGACAGTCACCCGGAGGAAACCCACACAGACACAGGGAGAACACACCACACTCCTCACAGACAGTCACCCGGAGCGGGAATAGAACCCCCAACCTCCAGGTCCCTGGAGCTGTGTGACTGCGACACTCCCTGCTGCACCACCGTGCTGCTCACTAATAAAACTTTTTTTAAAAATTTACATAATCGATATAGACAAGATTATGATGATTAGAAGTTAGATTTTGATTAACCCTACCCAATACTAACACTGGCACGAGGGATATAACACCCCCTAAATTTACAGAGAAGTGGAGGGGGCTACTAAAGTTAAGAAACGCTGCCCTTGATTTCAGTTGAAATGTTGCAATGTTCTGACCACGTGTTTGTCAGTGTACATAGTGTGTTGTGAGGATGTACATAGTTCCTTTACCTGAGCTTGGCCTGATGCAGATGAAAGTTATCCTCTTGCTCTGCCCAGGTTTTGAAGTGCTCTGCCTCCTTCTCCCTCTGCAACATCTCCAGCTCCTGCTCACGCATAGCTTTCTCCCGCTCTCGCTCCAGGCGCAACTGCTTCACCTGTTTACAGAGTTGATTATTACTTTCTTAAACATAGCAGATCTCTTCGTAGAGTTAAAGATCTCTGTCCAAGCAAAAAGCACACACACATATTTACCTTCTGCAACTCCCTGCGGTTGTCTTCCTGAATTCGTTTGTTTCTCTCCTTTAACTCCTTCTCTCCCAAATGCCCTATTCCCTTCATCTCAAGAGCCTACAGGACCAACACATACAAGTCAGAACCACGTCGACATCAACTGTCACAACGTAGCTTTACAGGAATCTGGGAGAAAGTCCGTAGTCAGCAGGGCAAGTGTAAGCCATAAACATTATCTCACCTTCTGCCATTTGAAGGTGCCCAGAAGGTTGTTATCACCAAACGGGTTGTCAGCATTGGTGTAGCCCATGTACTCCTCACTCCAGCCCATCTTCTCCCTCTTCTTTCTCTCCTTGGCCTCTTTCTTGGCCAGTCGACGGGCTCTCTTTTCTTCTGGAGTCTCCAGGGCCTTCATCAGTTCCTTCTGCCTCTTCCGCTCCTCCCTGGCGGACAAGGACTGTTCTGCATTTCTATCCTCCTGATCAGAGGCGGAGGAGGCTGATGAAACAGAGGAACCAGACTTTCTCCTCCTCCTCTCTCTGCTCCTGTCTCTGTCTGTCCTCTCTCTGCTCCTGTCTCTCCTTCTGTCCAGCTCTTTGCTCGTCCCCCCTCTCCCCCTGCTTCTGCTTCTGCTTCTCCTCCTCTCTCTGTCCTGCCCTCTCCATCTCTCTCTGCTGGGGCTCCTACTCTCACGCTCTGTACTCCTCCGCCATTTTCTCTTTTCCCTATCGCTGCTGCCCTCCCTTGCTCTTTGTCTTTCCACACTGGAACCCGTGCTAGAATGAGAGGAACTCCTGCTTCTGCTCCGTTTCCGCTCTCCTTTTTCATTGTCGCGCCTCTTCGTCTTCAACTTCTTCTTACTTTGGTCATTTGAGGGTGAACTAAAGAAACAGATGAGCACAAACAGAAAGGGTTACTTAGATCAGGATAAGCGAACACAAGCATTTGGTCATTTTAGTATCAAAGCATGACCTGTTTCGCTGATATTACACTAATAACCTTTATTTCTGTGGTTTTTCGGGGCAGTTTGCTACTGAACATGAGACGTGGTCACAAATGTGTCTATATCTTTACCTGTCTGTATCTGTTTTCTCACTTCCTCTTTCATTACTGTGTTCTTACCTGTCTACATCTCTCTGCTTCCTCTCTCGTAACTGTGCCCTTAAATGTCTACATCTTTCTATTTCCTCGTTACTGTGTTCTCACCTGTCTCCGTCTTCTCTTGTTCTTCTTTACCAGTCTACATCCCTTTTCTCTTTTATTACCTGTCTCTGTTTGCTCTCTCCTTACTGTTATTACGTTTTTTAATCAGTTTTCTCACTTTCGTTACTATCTTCATGTTTTCTCTTCTCTCTCTCTCTCTTTTTTATTTCAGCTTTGTTACCTGCCCAAACCTCTGTGGCCTCTCACACTCTCGTTACTGTGTTCTTACCTATCTGAGTCTCTGTGTGTTCTGCTCCTGTTTTCTCTGTCCGAGTCTTCGCTCTCTGATTTGAATCTCTGTCCAGAAGAAGAACTCTTCGCCAGAGCACTGGGTCTTTTCTCCGGAGACCTGGACCGGCCTCCTCTGCTCCTGGTTCGGTCTCTGTCCCGCTCTCGGCTCCTGGTTCGGTCTCTGTCCCGCTCTCGGCTCCTGGCTCGGTCTCTGTCTCTATTTCTGGACCTGGAGCGTGTTCTACTTCGGTTCCTTTTCTCCTTTTTCTTCTTGGAGCCCATGTTTGAACGAGCATACGATGGGGTCTTCACCGCGTCGAGTCGCGTAAATAGGGAGTAGACACCGTTGTAACCGACATCATGCTATTCCACGTGTAAACGCGTTAAGAACACAGGATTAAAGTCCTAGTATCACCGTCTTATAAAGAGAACATTAGTATTACTACCTAAACCCGCCTGGTTCAATTTAAATTGAATCGTCTGGAATTTTGAACAGGCGGAGCCAGGGACTCCTCGCTGTGGGGGCCTTCTTTCGCGCACTTAGCTAATATAGTGTTGTAAAGCAGCTCGTGTCCCAATTTTCTCCCTTAGGCCCTTCGCTTTAGTCTCAATCAATAAAAAAAACTAATCTACACTTTAAGAGTTAATTATTCTCAGTTTTTTCATTCGTCTTAATATTGGTAAAGGCTCGCAGTGGACTCTGGGTAATTCCCAGGATGTGTTGTCAGATACGGATTTACTAGAAAAAAAATAAAATTTGCTTTATTTTGCTTTAGATAAAATTAATAGACTTTCCTCGTTATTCGTTTACACAAAACGTAACCAACGGTTTCATGCTGCGCGCGCATACAGCTCAACGGCTCTGGTCTGGTTTCCATAGCAACTATCATAACAGCGTTGTTTCTTTATTTTCTATATTTATCATTGCGTTTTATATGATATATCCTATCTGAATTTTACAAACACTATATACAACATGTAATGTAACTTAGTTTCATTTTCTCAGGGCTTGTGTGGAAGTATTTGGAGTGGTTTTGGGAGGCTATTCTTAGCCTTCAATTTTATACAAATATAAACAGAGAGAAAAGAAGGGATGATGGCTGAAATCCAAATCAAAAATGACAAAAGTCCTCAGGCAAGTAGTTGTGGTTAGAGTATACTGATTACCAGTCTCACAAGTCAGTGCCTTAGTATTTTGAATGACAACTTTGAAGATATTGGAGCAGAAAACATTAGTTTCAGACTTAGCCTTTTCCTCCCTTAGAATATCACCTTAGTAGAGAACATTCTTGTTGTTTCGGGGACAGCCATTTCTTAATGTTATTCAGAAAATTCAATAACAGAATCAGTACTAATACCTCGATTTCCATATTTTATTTAGTTTTTAGTTTTATTATTTCTCTTCAGTTGAAGTGACGTGAGGTCTTGATTACAGAGATTATTTTATTTTTGGTTTGGGGTCCAGCGTGGCAAGCAGTATACAATGCTGATGGTCAACCTTGAAAGCAGTGAGGATGAGGACGAGGACCTTCAGCCTATTAATGTCTGCCAAAGAGGAGAGGGTCAGGTTTCACCCAGTGAAGTTAAAAAACTGGATAAGAGCTTGTATAAGAAATTAAAGTCTGTGGAGGAGCATATCAAGGGCTTAAACGTAAATGTTTCTAAATGATTATTTATGTATTAATTGTGTCAGACATTAATAATATCTAACTTGAAATGAGCTGCATGTCATTTATTACAGTAATATTCTGTACCATGTTTTTAAACACTGAAACAGTTTTATAGGAGGCGTTCTGGAAGGAGATACTCTGCTAGCAACTTGACATACTCCCTTGGATATAATAGTGCAGCATCCATCAGTCCAAAGCACATGAAAGAGGTTGTACAGAAATCCAGCCTCATCTTCTCTGGACAGACGTGTAAATGTGGCGCTAAGTACACGCTATTAGAGTCCTCATCATCCCCCACCAAGGAGAGAGCACAAGCTGGAGATGTTAAGAAGTTGCATAAAAGAGACTTGTTCCCCAAAAGATTTCCCCTCTTCACCAGGACCCTGAGTGGAATATTAGTTAGTTATTCTCTGGGAATAAGACAAAATATTTTTTTAAACTTCTAACATATTTTACAACAGTGAACACAAATGAGGTCTCTTCTTATTTTTTTCAGTCAATTAGAAGCAACATGAAAGACCAGGCAGAAGAAACAAATGAGACGGCACATTTATCCCTAGTATGAGGAAGAAGGACAACGCTGAGGTCTGTCATATGGAGGAACACAATTTAATTTGTTTAATTGTGAAATAAAAAAAAGTGTTAACAATTTACAATAAACAGCATCAATAAAACTTAAATTGTCTGCTTGTGTTTCAGCATATTATCTATGTTTTCTGTCATATACCACGCCTGAACAACACTGAAGTGTTCCTTTAAGTCATTGATTTGTTAATTTGTTACTCACAGAGTTAAGTTTAAATAATTTTCATATGTATATGATGCATTAAGACATTTCATATGCTATCAAATATGACTAGAAAAAAAAAAAATCAGTCGTTGTCTGTAAGCGCTTATGCAATTAAAGAATTGTGGTGGGTCCGGAGCTTACCCGGAATCACTGGACACAAGGCAGAATCACCACCTGGAGGGGGTACCAGTCCTTCACAGGGTGACACACACACACTTAACGGGCCAATCCACCTACCACCTACAAATTTTGGACCGTAGGAGGAAATCGGAGGAAATCTATGCAGACACAGGGAGAAAACATCACACTCCTCACAGACAGTCACCCGGTGGAAACCCACGCAGACACAGGGAGAACACACCACACTCCTCACAGACAGTCACCCGTAGGAAACCCACGCAGACACAGAGAGAACACACCACACTCCTCACAGACAGTCACCCGGAGGAAACCCATGCAGACACAGAGAGAACACACCACACTCCTCACAGACAGTCACCCGGAGGAAACCTACGCAGACACAGAGAGAACACGCCACACTCCTCACAGACAGTCACCCGGAGGAAACCCACGCAGACACAGAGAGAACACAACACACTCCTCACAGACAGTCACCCGGAGGAAACCCACGCAGACACAGGGAGAACACACCACACTCCTCACAGACAGTCACCGGGAGGAAACCCACGCAGACACAGAGAGAACACACCGCATTCCTCACAGACAGTCACCTGGAGTAAACCCACGCAGACACAGGGAGAACACACCGCATTCCTCACAGACAGTCACCCGGAGGAAACCCACGCAGACACAGAGAGAACACACCACACTCCTCACAGACAGTCACCTGGAGGAAACCCACGCAGACACAGGGAGAACACACCACACTCCTCACAGACAGTCACCCGGAGGAAACCCACGCAGACACAGAGAGAACACACCACACTCCTCACAGACAGTCACCCGGAGGAAACCCACGCAGACACAGAGAGAACACACCGCATTCCTCACAGACAGTCACCTAGAGGAAACCCACGCAGACACAGGAAGAACACACCGCATTCCTCACAGACAGTCACCCGGAGGAAACCCACGCAGACACAGAGAGAACACACCACACTCCTCACAGACAGTCACCTGGAGGAAACCCACACAGACACAGGGAGAACACACCACACTCCTCACAGACAGTCACCCGGAGGAAACCCACGCAGACACAGAGAGAACACACCACACTCCTCACAGACAGTCACCCAGAGGAAACCCACGCAGACACAGAGAGAACACACCACACTCCTCACAGACAGTCACCCGGAGGAAACCTACGCAGACACAGAGAGAACACACCGCATTCCTCACAGACAGTCACCTGGAGGAAACCCACGCAGACACAGGGAGAACACACCGCATTCCTCACAGACAGTCACCCGGAGGAAACCCACGCAGACACAGAGAGAACACACCACACTCCTCACAGACAGTCACCCAGAGGAAACCCACGCAGACACAGAGAGAACACACCACACTCCTCACAGACAGTCACCCGGAGGAAACCTACGCAGACACAGAGAGAACACACCGCATTCCTCACAGACAGTCACCTGGAGGAAACCCACGCAGACACAGAGAGAACACACCACACTCCTCACAGACAGTCACCCGGAGGAAACCTACGCAGACACAGAGAGAACACACCGCATTCCTCACAGACAGTCACCTGGAGGAAACCCACGCAGACACAGGGAGAACACACCGCATTCCTCACAGACAGTCACCCGGAGGAAACCCACGCAGACACAGAGAGAACACACCACACTCCTCACAGACAGTCACCCGGAGGAAACCTACGCAGACACAGAGAGAACACACCGCACTCCTCACAGACAGTCACCTGGAGGAAACCCACGCAGACACAGAGAGAACACACCACACTCCTCACAGACAGTCACCCGGAGGAAACCCATGCAGACACAGAGAGAACACACCACACTCCTCACAGACAGTCACCCGGAGGAAACCTACGCAGACACAGAGAGAACACACCGCATTCCTCACAGACAGTCACCTGGAGGAAACCCACGCAGACATAGAGAGAACACACCACACTCCTCACAGACAGTCACCCGGAGGAAACCTACGCAGACACAGAGAGAACACACCGCATTCCTCACAGACAGTCACCTGGAGGAAACCCACGCAGACACAGAGAGAACACACCACACTCCTCACAGACAGTCACCCGGAGGAAACCTACGCAGACACAGAGAGAACACACCGCATTCCTCACAGACAGTCACCTGGAGGAAACCCACGCAGACATAGAGAGAACACACCACACTCCTCACAGACAGTCACTCGAAGCGAGACTTGAACTCACAACCTCCAAGTCCCTGGAGCTGTGTGACCTGTTGCACCAATTTAACTTATTAATGCATTTCCTTCTTATTATTTTCTACATTTTCTCATGTTGTCTCCATATTTATTCATAATTTATAAGCTTCAGCTACCTCAAAGTCACAGACTGTAATCCACCCATTGCTCTGCATACATTTAGCCATTTTTTCACTCAGTTCTTCAATGGTCAGGACCTGCTCAAGGTCACTTACAAAGCAGGTAGGCCTATTTAGGTGGGGTCATTCTCAGCGCTGCAGTGTGTGTGAGTTTATCAGACTGAAGTTTTTAAACAGAGTGTCCACAGTCTCATTTTACACACCATTAGACACACCTGCCTTGTTGGGCCACGTTACAGATGCAAAGATGACGTTGACTTTTCCTGGCCACTGAAGAACACATTTCCACAAAAATACTTTTCAACCACATGTGGAAAATGTGAAAAATCGGTGGATCCCTCCTTTAAGCACAAAACGCGTTTGTAATAGTTGGTATTTTGGCTGTGTGGCGTGCCGTAGACGTTCATTGAAGTATGTTGAAGTTGGATTAAAAATCTGCGCGGAAAACACGGTTAAACCCGTCACTGGTGAGGTTCCTTTATTTGTTCATGATTTCTGAAAGGTGTGGGTTAAACACGGCGGTCATACGACATTTCACTGGATGTTAATCGGCTTTATATTGACGCTGCAGCCGAGTTAACGTCAGCCCCGGTCATACTTTAGCTGTCTAACTTCTGCCTAAAATAACGGAGCAGCTGGTGAGGACCGAGCGAGTACAAATCCCGCTTCTTACAACAGAAGTTATATTTCTCTAATGTGAAGTATGTACCGTGTTTATTTGGCGGAAGCAGGCTAACGCACGACAGTTAGAGGGCTTCGTTATTATTGGTGTAAACAAACGTTGGCTCTGTCGGTTTGGTTGAACCTGTGTCGCACTTTTAGACTCTTGTTGATAACAGCCGGTCGCTTTATAAACCCCCAAATAACGTCGAATACAGTGAGGGATCAAGTGCGGTTGAGCAACATTAAGATGCCTCAGAATTACAACATGTATCCGCTTGTATTTTGTCTTAGCGCCGTACAGCCCAAGGGCGTGTCTCAAATGGCTCCCTGCTCCCTACATGGGGCACTATGTCAGCTACGAAATATTGGCGTCCAGACCCAAATACAGCGTTAAATGTTAGACAGTGAGTAGGGCAGCTTCCTGTTTGTTTTATATTGACTATGTCATGTATCATTTATAGTCAGGGACTATTAATTTAAGACCTTAGTAATGCACTACATAGGGAGTATGGAGCCATTTGAGATTCACCTCCTTGTTTCCAAGCTGTTCACACTGAGCTCAGATGAAGGAGATGTTGTTGGGCATTCTGAAGGAGCCTAGCTTCTTCCTCTTCCTCAACATAATAATTAGAAACTCTTATTGTCAGTAACAGCAGTAACTCTGCCCTCTGAAAAGCTAGAAACCATGAGATTTGTTGTTAGGGAATAATTCTGCAGGACGGTATGACAGTAGTGTCTTTGAATGTCTTCATGAGTGAATCAACACTTCTATTGAATCTGTAATGTTTCCCAATGCATTTAAAACTGCTGTGTTGTTGAAACCACTGCTAAGGAAATCACGCCTGTTATACTCAGCCGTTAAATGTCTGTATCAGAGTAACCCTTCATGAGCAAGATACTAGAAAAACAGAAATACTGATAAGCTTGTTAAATGAAAATGGTATTTTGGAGAAGCTCCAGTTGGGTTTTAAGGGTTACCACAGTACAGAGTCTGCTTTAACTAAAATAGTCTGATGTTCAGTCCTGTGCTGCTGCAAACAAGGTCTCAGTTCTCATGAATTATTTACTAGTTAAGAGTCGATTTAAGATTCCTTCTGCTTGGACGTAACGCTCTACATGATTTAGCAACTCCTTACATCACTGAATCTCTGTCGCTTTATGTCCCTTCAAAAGCTCTCAGGTCCCCTACATCACGCCTCCTAAATATTCCAAAACCCCCTCAAAATAAAACTAGGGAAGCAGCCTTCATCATACGCTCCTAAACTCTGGAACATTTTACTATAAAATATTTAGCAAGTGACTTAAAACATTCCTCTGAAATCAAGCTTATAATCATTCATTCATTTATTGTCTGTAACTCTTATCCAGTTCAGGGTGGCAGTGGGTCCAGAGTCTACCCAGAATCACTGAGCGCAATTCAGGAACACACCCTGGAGGGGGTGCCAGGCCTTCACAGGGCGACTCACACATTCACTCATACACTCATACCTACGGACACTTTTGAGTCTCCAATCCACCTACCATCGTGTGTTTTTGGACCATGGGAGGAAACCGGAGCACCCGGAGGAAACCCACGTAGACACAAGGAGAACACACCACACTCCTCACAGACAGTCACCCGGAGGAAACCCACGCAGACACAAGGAGAACACACCACACTCCTCACAGACGGTCACCCGGAGGAAACCCACGCAGACACAGAGAGAACACACCACGCTCCTCACAGACAGTCACCCGGAGGAAACCCACACAGACACAGAGAGAACACACCACACTCCTCACAGACAGTCACCCGGAGGAAACCCACACAGACACAGAGAGAACACACCACACTCCTCACAGACAGTCACCCGGAGGAAACCCACGTGGACACGCATCTTTTTATTATATCTAAAATATTAGTTTGTTTTTTGTTGTATTAGGTCTTGTGTACTGTAAAGCACTTGGAGTTGAATCCTTGATGTGTAAAAGCTGCTATATAAATACAGCTTTATTTTATGTTGTTTTTCTCATTATTATTGTTATAATTTGAATGCTGTGGTATGGTCAGTGGAACTGGGAGAATATACAGTGAGTGTAGAAGTAAGGAGGTGGTCATAATGTTATGAATGGTCAGTGTATATTGCTTCATATCTCACTCTTCTGCTTTACGTAAATACATATATAATTATGCTTCTGCTTGCTGTTCTACTTTTGTGTTCTGCAGACACTTGATCCTGAATTGGAATTGTGCAGGAGCAGGTTTTTCTGTGTTGGTGAACTATGGGTAACACCAGTGACAGAGTATCTGGTGAGCGCCATGGGGCAAAGAGCCATCGGTCAGACAGTGGTGGCAGCCACAAAGACCATGAACCGAGCAAGATGGTAGACAGCACAGATGACCCTAATATCTTCAACACTCATGGACCTGATATCAAGGTATGGACAGTGATGTGGCACAGCCCTGTACTGTTCTGTAGTAGAGCAGATGCTAACTGGATGTACACATTGATCCAGATTGGAGAGATGTCTAAGAAAACCCAAACATAAAACCAGTAAGGCCTTGTTCAGACACACAGCTCAATTGTTTTGAGCTACAGATAGGTCATACAAATAGCATTTGTGTGGATACCTGCCCCAAAGTCTCTCACTGACGTTCACACATTGCTCAACACAAGGTACCCTCTAGTAAGGACTAGTGGTGTTTGAAAGTAATGTAAGCTGAACACTGGAGCATCGTGTGCACGAGTCAAGCTGTGATTTTCCCCCAGGGGCATGGTGAGAAGGATTTTCCTCCAGATTTAGACGACTTGGTAAAAGCCAGCCCACAGGCACGTCCCACGGTTATACGATGGGGTGGAGGGGGAAAAGAAGTCTACATTGCAGGCTCTTTCAACAACTGGAGCACCAAGATACCACTCAATAAAAGGTAGTTGCTCTAAATACGCAGACATCCCCGAGTCATTTAAAGGTGCGGTGGCGTATTCCTGTAGACTGTTAAACGTTAAACCATAATGTGTTACTGTTTCAAAGCTGTGAATTCAAAACAACAACATACTAATGAGTCAATGTGTTTCTGATGTTTGTTTTCTTTTTACACAAGCCATAATGACTTTGTGGCAATCTTGGACTTGCCTGAGGGAGAGCATCAGTACAAGTTCTTTGTTGATGGGCAGTGGGTTCATGACCCTTCTGAGGTAAATGACACTCTTACATTCATACGAAGCTCTATATTGATCTCTTGAAATATAGTTTTTCTTCATAAAAGTTCTACAAATCTGAGAAAAAGTGGACGTGTAGAATTTATTTGTGGAAAATAAGTTTAAAAACAAATTTGTTTTTGGATCTGCAGCAAGTAGTGACGAGTCAGATGGGCACCATCAATAACCTGATCCAGGTGAAGAAATCTGACTTTGAGGTGTTTGATGCGCTGCAGGTGGACTCACTCGAGTGCTCTGATACTTCAGGTGAGAAAGTTAATTTCACTGTTACTTACAACCGATCGTGAGAGGTTTTTGAGGAAGTAGGAACACCCTTAAAGGCTAAGCACCAGCGATATGAAAGTGTCAAACAAATAAATACAGTGGAATTTGAGTTCCTAACTTGTGTTTATTGATTTTATTTCTTACTAATTCAAGGAATAAGGTTTAAAAGACCATTGGTGTCCCCCCCCCCCCAGCGGTGTTGGGAAACTCTACTAGGCGTCTTGCCTGTGACGTAGACGGTGGACAACAACTCTAGAAGCTGCACTTAATTTAATGCAAAATGAGGAAAAGGTGTGTTGTTTTTGGCTGCAATCATTCAATGTACAGTGGGACATCTGTGAACAAATGGCCCAAAGATCCCAAAATATCCAGAAAATGGACTAAATCTGTCCACTTTAAACGGGCACTTTGGAAAGGACCATCCGCTCACTCCGTTATCTGTAGCTCATTTCACTGGCGCTTTTCCAACAATATGGGCATGTAAGGACACCAACGAAAGGTGTTCAAGAGCCTCTGTAACATGGAGGTAAACAGGGTAAGGACACTCACTTCGCCTGTTTTAGTTGGTGTTAGTTAACGTTAGCTTGACTCGCTAAACTCGGTGGCTCAGATTATACTCGGCTACGTAGCTGCATTACGGAGGTTTATAGTGTCGGATGAATTCGAGTTCGACTTCGATCACATTTACAAGAATAACGGTACCTCTACATTTGAGTTTAGCTTATTGCTAGGCTATTGTCATGAATAATGTTGGTTATTTAGCTAGATACTGTCATAACAGTCAGTCATAACGGTGTTTTACCGCGGCGTTGTTCAGCTGTTGTCCACCAGTGACGTCACGGTCGCGTTCGAGAATTTCCGTAGAGAGCTCGGGTTTTTCCGTCAATTTAATAAAAGTGTCAGTTTTAAAGCACATTAAGCTGCTATTTTCATTTTAATTCATACTTATATCTGTCAGTAACTACAATAATGTGGAATATTCATGGAGGTCCATTAAGTGGTGCTTAGCCTTTAAACACTGTTTAATCCGTCAATGACGCATTGATTTCCTCACAGATACAGTTGTGTGAACATATTGCGTCACGTTGTTAATATAATTTGAGTGGGAACTAATTCTTTACACTAAGCACAAAAGCATAAAGAAGAAGTGCTATTTGCTGCTATTTGTTGTGACCTTCATTATTTTGGTTCACTCAGTTTCACAATGAAATGGCCGTCGTGTTTTGACAAGCTTAGAGACTCAAGGCAAATGGAACTGAATGTTTAGTGTCAGTTACTTCCTTTTGCAACAAAGCCAAGTTCTGACGTGATGTAACTTCCTGTTTAGATCTGTCCAGCTCTCCGCCCGGTCCTTACGGACAGGAAGTGTACGTGTTCCGACCTGAAGAACGTTTCAAAGCTCCGCCCATCCTCCCGCCTCACCTCCTCCAAGTCATC
The DNA here is from genome assembly GCF_029633855.1 of Hoplias malabaricus. Lineage (NCBI taxonomy): Eukaryota > Metazoa > Chordata > Actinopteri > Characiformes > Erythrinidae > Hoplias > Hoplias malabaricus. Next base: position 24,520,692 of record NC_089818.1, on the reverse strand, counting down.
CTCAACAAAGATACAAACATATCAGTGAGTCTCTCTTTCGTAAGAAGACACTGTAGTTCCCTCTGACACAAGGCAGTGCTACTTCATATTGAATTGATCATGAAACTCAGGTGATGGTTAGAAGTATTCAAATGAGCGGACAGTGGCTCTAAATGATTATGTTGTGTCTATATCCTATGTATTCTCTAATGTTGCTTGTAATCAGAACCTCCACTGCTTACTGAATTATTGTGGCACCATGTGGGTTACACATCTACTGAATGTGGCAATCCTTCATCTGTCTCCAGTGTGATCCAGCTCTTCTGCCTGAGCCCAACCATGTGATGCTCAACCATCTATACGCTCTCTCAATAAAGGTATAGAACATGGTTCAAAAACCCCTCACCCTTCAGTTTAAATCACTTCCAGTATCAAGAAAATGTCTAACATCTCACTAACACTGCTGTCTTTTTCATTCCTCGTTTCTAGGATGGTGTAATGGTCCTCAGTGCCACACACAGATATAAGAAAAAGTATGTTACCTCTCTGCTCTACAAGCCCATATAAGCTGGATGGCTAGGGGTACTGGTCGGCACTGTACTGTAATCTCTCTCTATACTGCTCCACCTAGACCCGACTACTCAACACACCCAGTTTACAGTGGTTCTGACCACTGCTGATGCTCACACACTAGAGAGGAGGGTGTGTGCATGTGTGTGTGTGCTGTCTCTATTGGCTTCTACATGACAAGGGTTCCTGAACTGTACTTAACCGCTCGAGTGCAGCATTAGCGACTGCAATCATTTTTTTAAAAATTCCGTATGAGATTCTGTACAGAGCTTTACAGAGGATGTGAAAATGGGTTATTTTTGAAGAAGACTGATAAAAAGTTGCATGTTTTGATTTCCATCCACACATTAATCATAATATTAACCAAGTTTGTGACTTTGAATGTCATTTTATTTTATTATTTTATTATATTTTGGCTTTTTACCGTTTGCGTTTGTGTCTTATTTATTTATTTAAAAGAGATTGTTGCGTAAATGAGCGACTGCAGGTTTCCAAAACAAGGGCTTACTGTAGGTCAAAACAACTCAGATAAAGGGGTTTGGAAGCCAATTCTAAGCTGTTGAGTTGAAACATGGATGAAAAGAAGAGCTTGAAGACTTGGAATGTGAGTTAATCAGGGATTCTCTCAAAGCAAGGAGCTGCAGTCAGTGAAGCAATACTAAAGGAACAGTTTGCCAAAAAATCAAAAGGTACACATCCGTACGTTTCCGCTTTCTCTACTCAGTTGAGCCATGTTTGGTGTCTAAAGTTTGCTGCTTTAGCATTGCACTGGAGCTAATGTAGCAAATATATGTAACAAATAACAGAAGATTGTATTCTATGTCACAACTAGCATTGTGGGTCCTTCACGTGTGTGTCGTCTCAAACAGACTTCCTGTGTATTTCTGAAACTGCATGACAGTGTTGTAAAGACCCCTGAAAACAGTGTTGGTGGCCAACTTTAAATTTGAGGTCAATGGAAAAAGGTGCCATTTTGACTTTTTGGCAAAAGTCCTTAGATGGATTTTGTTGTTGTTGTTTGGATTAGTTTTTTCTTTGTAGACCGAGGTGTAAAGTCAAGTGAGGAAGTGCAGTTTGGTGGTAACTGAAATAATGGAGGACGGCTGGCTGCACTACGGTGGGCACTGCATGCTGCTGCCTTTCACTGCGATTGCGTTAGCACTTTAACCATGTTTTCACTGTGAGGTTCAGACAGAGAGATTAGCGTTTTTATTTTCTCCTTTTTTCCCGTTGAGTTGGATATAGTTTATTGTCCCTTATGAAAGATGTCTCCCGGACACAGCTATGCAGTGGACAAACCTCGTACTGTAGTCTCTGGTTGGACGACGACTTCACTCTCTTCGGTGTGATAGCACAGTTCTGACTATGAAATATTTGTGTGTGTTGTATGTAAAATGCAAATGTGCTGATGGTGTCATTTGCTGTGTTTCTGTTTTCCAGAATGCTGGTTTACTAGTGTAGTAATAATCATGATGCTGGTTTTTTAATGGAGGCTACAACATCTTTAGTATAAAAGGTGGTTAAACGGCAGTGGGTGACAATGTCAGATTTCGTTGTGCAGAGATTTTATCACAAGGTGTTGAGATTGTTGTGGTTTTACGCCGATATTCGATGGCACTGTGTGATGCTTGTGACTGCGTGCGCTTTGCTTGGGTGAATTTATTCACTCCCAGGATGTAATAGAAAGTGGAATTCTTTATGGACAGTGTATCCCAGATTAAGAACATTGCTTAAGTATCATGATCAGGAACAAAAAAAAAAGTCCATAAACTTGAATTTATGCTGAAAGCTTTGTTGTGTTTATTATTTAAGCAATGTATCTTATGTTACGCCATGCATTTCGAGGTATTGTACTTTTGTTTGCAATAAAAAGGGATACTGATGTCCTCTGTTTGTGTCTTATTTCTGTGAATGAATCCAGTTCATGGTGAGCTCTGTAAACCTGCGGGTTCATGGATTTGTGAGCTACCTAAAGATGGATAAGTCTCAAGAGGAATTATTGTGAGTGGATAGCGTTCTACGCTAACAACAGTTTACAACGTTAAATACCACCGCTAACACTTCACCAGATCTGTAAAAGAATGTATTTTTTAAGAATGTTGTGGCCAAGTTTTGTTAAAAGTTAGTGTAAAAATATTAACGTGTTAATATTTACAGCACTGTTCATATCTCAATGTAAACGGCCTCCATCACGTTCACAGATGGAATTCTTGCTAGCTATTAGCTTCGTAGCCGCTAATACAGGGAAATCTTAGTACAGTATTACCCCTTTAACCCAGTGTAGCAGTCTACCACAGTATTAGCCCCTTTAACCCAGTGTAGCAGTCTACCACAGTATTAACCCCTTTAACCCAGTGTAGCAGTCTACCACATTATTAACCCCTTTAACTCAGTGTAGCAGTCTACCACAGTATTAACCCCTTTAACTCAGTGTAGCAGTCTACCACAGTATTAGCCCCTTTAACTCAGTGTAGCAGTCTACCACAGTATTAGCCCCTTTAACCCAGTGTAGCAGTCTACCACAGTATTAGCCCCTTTAACCCAGTGTAGCAGTCTACCACAGTATTAACCCCTTTAACTCAGTGTAGCAGTCTACCACAGTATTAGCCCCTTTAACTCAGTGTAGCAGTCTACCACAGTATTAGCCCCTTTAACTCAGTGTAGCAGTCTACCACAGTATTAGCCCCTTTAACTCAGTGTAGCAGTCTACCACAGTATTAGCCCCTTTAACCCAGTGTAGCAGTCTACCACAGTATTAGCCCCTTTAACTCAGTGTAGCAGTCTACCACAGTATTAACCCAGACTGTAAATACAACCTCTAAATGACAGACAGGGTTTGAGTACCTACCACGGTAAAGTTAGTTTTCTTTTCGATATTCGGTTTTCCGGCGTCAATACCTTTTCAAAATAAGGTTATATCTGACAGAGGGTTACATATTCTGAATGGTACACACACAGAGAACAATGCACACTGTTTTTATGGACGCTCCGGTGCATTTGATATATGCTCCTTTTCCTTTCAATAGCTAAAAAAACAGACCGTTTTTGACATCGCAGCAAAGTGCATTCGTTTCTAGACTCTGTCCACAGCACCGCACACCATCGTCTTTCAGTCTAATTTGATTAAATACGATTAAATACGTACTTTCCTGTCGCCGCTAACAACAGAAGACAATCTCCAACAGCTTCGTTTTCACTGTGTTTATAAACATCAGATTGGCCGTGTTAGACACTAGGAGTGATGGGGAAGAATGCACAGCAATGTGTTTACATACTGACCTCTCATTAACAGTTACATTCAGAATTTAGGTCTCTCTCTCTCTCTCTCTCTCTCTCTGTCTGTCTGTCTGTCTGTCTGTCTGTCTGTCTGTCTGATCTGATCTGATTCACCCAGGAGGGCTCAGGTGGTGAGGACTGTGGACACAGTGAAGAAAACCAGAGATTGTGAGAAGTAGTGAAGCAGAAAGCTTTATTTAAAGAGAATAAAGAGAATGTTAAAGTTCTAACTGTAATTCTGTGTTTGGAATCTGTTCTTTTAAATGTTAAGCCTTTATTTTTATATATAAAGTGTACATTGTGTTTGATATCATACACATGATTTATTTTATCAATAAAATTTTTAAATTTATTTTTTAATAACTTTTCAACCAAGTTACATAAGACTTTAAAATCAACTGTGCAGTGTAGACATTAATCACACTAATCACACACACACTTTGGTTTGTCTGTAAAATTAAATTCTTGATTTTTGTTACATTTTTAAATTTTTTGAAATCAATAAATCTATAACAATTTGCTTAAAATATGAAAAACAATTTACAAAAATTGTTGTCATTCGTGAACATTAGTTGTCCATTTATTTAGTATCTGCTACAATATAAAAAATATAAATATATATATATTTTATATGAATATTTATTTATTATTTTATAAATATAAATAAGGATTGCGCATGATTTGCTTGAGGCAGATTTCTCTTTATTTGTCTTTATGTTTACATAAATTAAATACTCGTGCAAAAATCTTAAAAAATAAAAAAGTTATGAAGCAGAGAATGTGAAAATGACTAGTCTGAAACCACCAGTTGTTCAGTGGAGCTAATAGCTTTTTTTAATAATAATTTAATAATAAATAAATATTCATATAATATATATATATTTATATTTTTTATATTGTAGCAGATACTAAATAAATGGACAACCAATGTTCACGAATGACAACAATTTTTGTAAATTGTTTTTCATATTTTAAGCAAATTGTTATAGATTTATTGATTTCAAAAAATTTAAAAATGTAACAAAAATCAAGAATTTAATTTTACAGACAAACCAAAGTGTGTGTGTGATTAGTGTGATTAATGTCTACACTGCACAGTTGATTTTAAAGTCTTATGTAACTTGGTTGAAAAGTTATTAAAAAATAAATTTAAAAATTTTATTGATAAAATAAATCATGTGTATGATATCAAACACAATGTACACTTTATATATAAAAATAAAGGCTTAACATTTAAAAGAACAGATTCCAAACACAGAATTACAGTTAGAACTTTAACATTCTCTTTATTCTCTTTAAATAAAGCTTTCTGCTTCACTACTTCACACAGGCTCTGGTTTTCTTCACTGTGTCCACAGTCCTCACCACCTGAGCCCTCCTGGGTGAATCAGATCAGACAGACAGAGTGAGAGAGAGAGACAGACTGTGAGTGTGTGAGGGGGAGAGAGAGAGAGAGAGAGAGAGAGAGAGAGAGAGACAGACTGTGAATGTGTGAGGGAGAGACAGAGACAGAGAGAGAGAGAGAGAGAGAGAGAGACCTAAATTCTGAATGTAACTGTTAATGAGAGGTCAGTATGAAAACACATTTGGTGAACATTCTTCCCCATCACTCCTAGTGTCTAACACGGCCAATCTGATGTTTATAAACACAGTGAAAACAAAGCTATTGAAGATTGTCACCTGTTGTTAGCGGCGACAGGAAAGTACGTATTTAATCGTATTTAATCAAATTAGTCTGAAAGACGATGGTGTGCGGTGCTGTGGACAGAGTCTAGAAACGGTCTGTTTTTTTAGCTATTGAAAGGAAAAGGAGCATATATCAAATGCACCGGAGCGTCCATAAAAACAGTGTGCATTGTTCTCTGTGTGTGTACCATTCAGAATCTGTAACACTGTGGCGGATATAACCTTATTTTGAAAAGGTATTGACGCCGGAAAACCGAATATCGAAAAGAAAACTAACTTTACCGTGGTTGAGAACCTAGCGTAATTACCGACCACTTTAATTACAATATTGGAAACCGTAGCTAACTAAATAAATAGAAGGACTTTACTCACTCAAATCAACATTTTTCAGGAGTCAAACATGTGTAGATTAATGTCCGAGACTTGCTTGACTTTGAAAGAGAATATGTTTTTAGATTAAAACGCTTTTGTTTAAGTAGGTGCTAATACTGCTAAGATTACTAGCGCCCCCTAACTCCGACCACCTCCCCTGCTTGTGACAGTCAAACGAGGCCGTTACTACCACATTCAGTGGTTTAGAGAGGGTTTACAATGAGATTACGTTTGTCCTGTGTTGGTATCCGTACGGATCAAAATGGCGGTGGATTTTCCCCTCAGAGAAAAGGAAGCTAACCGCTAAGCTAACTTTTACACTGAGGGAAATATCTATCGCGAAATGGAAATGTGTTGTGTTCCACATGTAGTTTTGCACACAAAGAATTACAACACTGTTAGAGACACTTAAATATTGTTTAGATGTGATTTCTTGCAAGACTGATGTTTAAATGCCCTACTAGGGCTTGAACTTTAGTTTTATTGTTTTACCCAATGTGATTGGCGGAGAGAGAGAGGGGAATTGCACCATATACGGCAGTGGCCGGAAATAGGGGACGGCTGGTCTTAGAGTTATAGTTATTTCATATGGATTTCATAAGTATATCTGGTTTCAATGTAGAGAATTACTATTTATTTTCCCTTCCAAACATCAAAAGTAACTTCATAGTAACACACAATGACATCAGCACAATGAAATCGGACAAAGACTCCCAGCACACCTTTACATTTTTATTGCATCACACAAACAGGCCAGTTTTCATTGCAACAAATCAGCTTTCAATCATTATATACACATCACAGAGATTTCAGAACCATCAAGTTAAAATTCATTATGGCTGTTAACAGTACTGTCCACGCAGTCTCTTCAAGACTGGTCTTTGCTTACACTCACTAAACTGTCTCTTCTCCGCTGTTGAAAAAGGGCTTGGCTTTGGTTTACTTCAAATATCTTTCCATTATCAAATCCTTCCGTGAGTCACTAAATCACAATTAGTGAGTTAAGCCAAAAGTTAAGATTTAGTGGAGTAACCCCACCCTATTCTACTTTTTAAATGCTTTTTTTCCATTTATGTGTTTTGTTGCCAAAATGACGGCCTATTGACAAATAGTGCAGAGTGCAAACAAGGCCAGACCAATGGCTTGCAGCATGACCATATCTACAACTAATAAGCATTAGGTGCGAACCACTATACATTTACTGTTGCTCTGGCTTAAAGGCAAGCAAAGCAACATTTTCTGGAGCTTACAGGGGCTATAGGGAAGAACACATTAATACAAGCCTTTTTAAGGATCTCGGGGAAAGGCATCTCTGTCCTGGCTTTTGTAACTAGCATAGTAAACTAGCATAGTGACTAGCCAAGTGTCATACACTCTAGCATTTCCTAACAGATAGGCTTAGATAGCTGAACATTGTGATTAAATGAGGGGTTTTTTTTGCTATTGCACAGCTACCTAAATACTGAACCTTTGCATATATAGCAAATGTTTAACACAATGATAAGTGCAATAAAAAGCTAATTATATACAGCACTGAAAATCATACAAACAAATGCAACAAGCAGCTAAGGAACACCTTGAACTGTGCCTGGTTACTTGATTGTGGCATCAGCAGGTTGATATTGGTCCCACCAGGTCCTTGCCAAAGTTTGTTAACACTATTCCAGCAGACACGGACATGTTTTAGATCATGAGGAGAATGCTATATGATTAACCGCTCAATGCCTGTTTCCGACATTTTTCGCTCAACATCTCGAGCCTTCCGGCCTCAACGAATGCTTCAGTCACCACAACAGAGTTTGGTCCTATCGTCTCATCCATATGTAATCAATTTAAACGCCAAGATGAGCATTTAAAAAGAAATACGATCCAATAAAGTCACTTGACACGTGTCTAGCTTTTCTCCAAGACGTTCCTAAAATGTCACCTCCACTTATAAATTCCAACCAAGATGTTACAATGGCACAGTTTGAGGATTACGCTGATCATTTTAGACAAGAACCGGATCAACTCCTCAGTGAATGGCACAGGTGCGGTCAAATGAAAGGAGTTCAAACTTTGGCAAGTAATGGTGAACCTCACCTTACATCACAACACAAAAGGTGCTATATTTTCCTTTCTCTACCTCCACCATGCAGAATACTGTCTGAGAACACCATCAGTAGCATTAAAGGATGATAATAAGAGTGAATCATACTAGTGGTAATATTGCACCAACGGTCTTTTTTTCAGCTTCATAATACACACACAGATCCAGTGTTGGGTGAAAGCTGTCACAGCTGCATTCAGTGACCAATATCTTTATTGCACATGCTCATGTGAATCTCTCCCAGCTGTGGTCAACAGCTGCTCCAGCTGGCAATTTCCAGACAATACCACGTCAACGATAAATTCAGTAAACTGTCGTTTCTTGCCCACCATGCACTTTGTTTCATTAACTCTTGAGCGATCCGTGGCACATCTGTGTCGACATATCCATGCTCCTCCCACAAATAGGTTCTGTCACAGTAATTGCCATAATCCCATTGATTGAGTTCAGTGTGTCGTCAATTAATTCACATTTTGCTATTTATTTATATATTATCCAACTAACCTTTGTGGCAAATTCATTATTTGTTGTCATTTATTGTTAGTGATGAGCTGTATGCAACAGCCTTTAAAAAGAACCTATTTATGGGCAGAAAATATATAGGTCGATAGCTGATTTAGCTTTAACGTAGGCACCGTTTAGTTCAGTGCTTAACACATAACGTGTGACTTTGTTGGCTTTGTATTTGTAGTGTTTCTTTGCCTAAAATCCCTGAGTTTCTCCAGGGGATTTGCCGGCAGTAGGATCAGCTGCATAAAAGAAATCTCCAACAGCAAACAGCCACACTTTAGAAAAGTGTCCGTTTCTCTCCTATGGCAGCAGAGAGTTTTTTTTGTTTGTTGTGTTTTAAAGAAGACATCCGTTGTGTATGGGTTTCGTGTATTTAGTAACGTGTCTCACAAACGCTGAGCTAACATGCAACTACGCTTTTGAACCGCCCGCAGGTTGCCATGGCGAGGAACACATTCTATGGCAACCGGACGCACACTGCATCATCCGTTCAGAAGCTTCTTCTGTTTCACAAGGCAAGAGTACAGTTTGACAAGAGTCTTTTTTTCATTAAAGGAAAAGTAGAGGAGGTAGGAGAGAAGAAACAAAGAAAAGAAGATAAGAGGAACAGATGAAGAAGAAAGAAGAACACAAGGAGTAGAGAGAAGAAAAGGGAAGACGAGAATAGTCGAGAGAAGCAACAGGAGTGTATTGGGATAAGGCTGGGTGTCGGAGAGGTGTCGTTTGTCTTGGCTGGTTCAGACGGCTTGCAGAAGGCACTCCCTCCCTCGCTTCCTAGTGAGCCGCGGACTGGATGTTTCCATGGTGATCTCAGGGTTCATGCCACCCCAATCAGAAGATCCTGAGTAGGCACCTTGGAGGACTTTACCTGAGCAGGATGCAGTCAGACAGAAAACAATGCTATGATAATGACATTGGGGAAAGTAAACGATGCTCTGCTTTAAGATCAGCCTCGATAAAGACTCATATAAAGACACTTTTGTGTTCATGTTTAGGTTAATACAAGTCATTTAATCAACACACAATCACAGCACACAGAGTCAGAGCTGATGGGTTAATACCCAGCTTTCACTCCATGAAGAAGTGAGGGTAGAGTGCTGTTAGTATGTTAATAGAAATGATTAGCTTTTTCTTATGGATTCATCTCTCAGCAATGAATGCAGATGGCGGATGGAGAGTTTCTTAGTGTTTTAGAAAACACTTATAGTGCTTCTTTATATTCTTTGAGGAGCCTTGTATAAGGCCGCTTTAAACTACAGATCTGTCAACGTTTTACAGGCATTTGTCGTTTTGTCAGAGAGTCAAGACCTTGAGTGAATAAGTGTGCGATAAATGGTTCAGCAAATGTTTCAAAAGAAAATAACTGCCATTTTTTGTGTGGAAAATAACTGCAAAAATGAATATAATTCATATCATGAAATGGATAAATTGTTATATTTCTAATACCGTGTCTGTCCCAAGCTCATGTACCACATTAACCCTCTGTTTGTCACCTTTCCTTATTCAGACGGCCAATATTCCGGCCACTACCTGACCCCCCTTTGTTTGTAGAAATTGTGGGTTAGAGCTGAAAGACCTAAGGACAGTGTCTGGAACTAAACGAGCAACTTCCAGCATCCAAATGCCTTGCTGTCTCTCAAAGGCAGTATTCTGAGACAAAGTTATTGAAGTCCCATTAGAGACAAATATTCAATTCACTCAACACACTCTGCGCCTTCCTCACCCAGGGTACTGCTTTATTAGACAGCGTTCAGGTCGTTTCAGACACAGCCAGTGATTGCTATGGTTTAAAACTGACAGGAAACGGATGCGATGTCATGAGGAAGCGGTGCGGTCAGACAGAGCACAAGCACACAGCACGGCACAGACCAGACCGTTACCATGGCAAAGGGAGGAAGAGGAGGAGCTTAAAGAGGAAATCCTGAGCTCGTTCTTCTGGTTTTATTGAGTGGAAAGAGAGAGAAAGAAGAAACCAACAGAGAAAGAAAGGAGAGGCAGGAGACACACAAAGTGAGGACAGAGTGACAAAAGACATTTGGGTCTCTATCATGCACACAGGGATCTAAACACATAACAAAAGTGGATCTATCGGCTGAAATAAGAGGTTCTTAAACAGCTGACGCTAAACCCTTACCTCCAGATTGGCTCTGGCTTTTTTCAGCACGTCTCGGGTCCTGGACACTGATTTTAAAAAAGATAGAAAAGCCATGAATAGAGATTTAAAAAATTACCAGGGGTTGGACAATGAAAGTGAAACACCTGGTTTTAGACCACAGTAATTTATTAGTGTGGTGTAGGGCCTCCTTTTGCAGCCAATACAGCGTCAGTTGGTCTTGGGAATGACATACACAAGTCCTGCACAGTGGTCAGAGGGATTTGAAGCCATTCTTCTTGCAGGATAGTGGCCAGGTCTCTACGTGATGCTGGTGGAGGAAAACGTTTCCTGACTCGCTCCTCCAAAACACCCCAAAGTGGCTCAATAATATTTAGATCTGGTGACTGTGCAGGCCATGGGAGATGTTCAACTTCACTTTCATGTTCATCAAACCAGTCTTTCACCAGTCTTGCTGTGTGTATTGGTGCATTGTCGTCCTGATACACGGCACCGCCTTCAGGACACCAGGCTGCTCCAGTTTAGCCATGAAACCTCCCACACTACAATGACAGGTGTTTCACTTTCACTGTCTAACCTCTGTTATGTACATGAACAATATCACAATGGCATCAGTTTTGATACATGTAGCATACTGACTTTACAAGAGGCTGTTAGTTTTAGTTCTGTCCTCAATTAAAAGAGTAAAAATAGCTTAAATGCTGGGAATACAACAATATAAGATTAACAGTCTAAATTCTAAGACGTCAGACACGGTTGGAGCTTGAATATAAACACCTCTGTGCTACTGAACACACCACTAAGGTCCTATTTGAACAATGAATCGCTATATTGGGAGCCATGGTTTTAAATAATGTTTAGATCCATCCTACACATGCACATTTTACCAGATTTTACCAGATCGAGATTTCATGACACTTTGAAACATCATTTTAAGAGCTTAGTGCAGTGCAGTTTTGACTGACGCTGGTTAACAATGAAGGTCTCCATGCTCTCTTTAGTGCGGCTGGTGCTCCTCAGTCTCTGAATGGTGCCCTGCAGAACCTCCTCCTGCTCTGCTATCCTCAGCCTCAGAGACTGGATCTCCTCCCTCATAGACTGCTCCTGCATACACACACATCAGTCACATCCGTCTTTAACGTCCAGAACATCCATGTATTGGACTGTAGAAAGAGGCACTGACCTTCTGGAGGAGGTGGGCAGGGCCATCAGCACTGGGCAACGCTGCTCTCCAGAACATCTTCAGCAGAGAGGCTGCTTCCTCTAGAATCTGCCTCAAAGTCTTTGTGTTCACTAACAGAGTCCTAACACTGGTATAATCCAGAGCCTAGGGGCGAAGAGAGAACTCAGTTTGAAACGGACACAATGTTGTAAACAAGCATTGTATGGAGTTCCACTGCCCCACAGCTCAATGATAGGGTTCACAGCTCTACAGCCAAATGCTTGGCACTGAACATTAGGCCTCACATTCATTATCTAAGCTGAACCCAACAGGTAGACATACAGTTTAGAAGAGTACAAATGACTGGCGGACAGGACAGGACAGGACAGGAAGTCCCTGCCACGCCCAGCAGGAAGGACATGTATTCTGACCTTTCCAGCATTGACCTCCAGTAGTGCAGTGTTGAGGCAGGTTTGCAGGATGGCCTCCATTTTCTGCACCAGCCCCCTGCCCTCCAGGACCTGCTGCTGCAGAGCATTGAAGTCATCCACGTGACCGATTGCATGACGCCCATTACGGTTAGCAAATGAACCATCTGGGGCCTCACCTTCCAGCTCCGCATGAGGCTCCAGAGCGTCTGAAAAAAGTGAGAGACCAGAAAAGAGGGAGAGATTAAAGATAAAATAATTGTGCACACTGAAAAAACAGTACTTTTATTTTCTTGACTGGAATGTATTCATAATTCATGCCTTAATTAAACTAAATTAAAACAGATATTGAAGTGAAAGTCACTGAGGGTGTTGCTCATTACTGTTCATCGCAGAAAAATTATATCAAATGATGAGTGCTGTAAATAAGCCATAATTATTACTAACACATAAGAAAAGTTGAATGCTGCTAGCAGTTAGTGTTCACACACACACCATTGGCTGTGAGAGAGCTCTCCTCAAGCTCAGAATAGGGGGAGTATGGGGGGCCAGCAGGGAATGGTCCAATGTCTCTCACTGGAGGAGAGGGAGAGGGATCTGCAGAGCACACACATTAACACACCATGCAAATACACAGTGAAGCAACACAGATACAGTGCATTTTCACAGGATGTTAGAGACACTCATCTACTGTGTGCAGCGGTCAGTAAAATATTATTAAACAGCATTTAAACACACATTACACACAACCAGATTCAGGCATGCTGTCACTCATTCATCAGTACTGTAGTATAAGAAGTTCGCAAAACACTTCCCACGTCTCCCAAGTGGCTGTTACCATCAGTGATTAAACAAACAAGCTGTACATCATTTAATATCAGTCACTTCCTTCAAACAATTAGAGACACATTGTATTTGATGAAAGTGGATTGTAGTTACATGGTTTCAAGACCCAAAACTCAAAAGCTACATATTTTAAATGTCTTAGTGTGTGTGTGTGTGTGTGTGTGTGTGCTATTACAGGACAGATATTTACACAACTGGGTCACTGATCATTCACTGACACCCATCAATATCAGTGTCATTTCGTGTAATTAACCGTGCTGTAACTTTTAAGTACTACATTAAAATATCACTATTAAACCCAGACATCTTAGAATGAGTCAGTGTTATTCTGAGGATTTGAGAGGGATTTTTCACCATGCAGTAGCTGCCTCCTGTAGAAAGCATCGCGCAGTGGGCTTGCAGGGATGAGGGAGGAAGGCCTGCTCTCCAGAGAGGCTGAGGACAGCTGTTGCTCTAGCTGTTTCTGCAGCTGATCTCTCAGAGCACTGTTCTCCTGCACGCTGCGCTCCAGCTGGGCTCGTAGAGCCCGTACCTCCACCAACAACTCCCCCAACTCCCCCGTAGCAGCAGAGGAGGAGTATGAAATCTCAGAGAGGTAACCTGTTGAGAGAAACGGGGCCAAAACAGAGAGAGGGACTTGTGTGGGAGTTTATGTTTCAATGTTATAGAAATTACACAGTTTTGACTTTTATATCTATTCATTTTTTAAAAGAAGTACGGTTCACCTTTCGGGCCGCTCTTGCTTCCAGCACATACTCGGTCATACAGCTGAAGCTCACACTGCAGGGAGTGTAACAGCTGCCTGCTCTCTGATAGCTGCTGTTGGAGTAGAGTCACCTCATGTCGCAGCCTGAACACACACAAACACACACACACATCTGTTACATATAAAATTTGGAAAGCCATTTTCCCAATGTACAACGTGTTCCAAAAACCATTTATGGGTCAAACACGATTAATACAGAACTGCCACGAGCTGCTGAAGTCAGATAACCGCTGTTTGTATGTGTTACCTGTTGCTGTGCTCCTGATTGCCCTGTCTCTCCTGCCGGAGTTGCTGAATCTGCTGACTCTGCTCACAGCTGTGTGTCTGCAGCCTCCGTAGCTCCTCCTTCCATTGCTCCGCCTCCAGTTCCGCCTGTTTCAGCCGAGCGTGCCCTGACAGCACCGCCTCCCGCAACTGCTCCACCTCCTCGCTGTTGTCTGCAGAACAAATCTACTCCGTCAAAATCAATATTTCTCGTACTGTATTTGATCACACCACGCGCTCCATTCATGCTGTTACCAACACACACCTTCTTCCCAGTGAGAGGACGTACCTCTGCTAGTCTGCAGCTTGGACTGTAGACTCATGTTCTCCTCCTTTAACACGCGAATCTCATTAGACAGCTGTGTCACCATGTCCAGGCCTTGTATGTAGATGTTGGTGGGGGCTACTGTGGAAAGCAGAAGTGCACATAAAGGACATCCTCGATTTAGTAGCGCATTTATGGATTAAAACTATCAACTATCAACAATGTGATCACAGATTGATGTTCTTTATTTCTGTAGCCATTGGCTTGTTGAGTTTAAGCAATCTCCAGGCTGTGAAAAGTTCGCAGTGAAAGTTTCTAGCACTAAAATGTTTGATAACATTCTGTGGGTGGCCTGTTTTCTCACCTGTGTCTCTGCCAGCTGAAGCCAGACGTCCCTCCAGCTGCTGTCTCAGTCTTTCATTGGTCCTGATGGAGTCCTCCAGACGCTGCCGCAGAGTGCGAATCTCACACAGATGCTCCTCTATCAGGTCCACACCTGCCAAAGAGTAATGGTGTGTTTAAACATGCAGAGGTTTTCTGAGGCCTGCTTTCTTCCACCCTGTAGAAGATCTTTTATTGATCATTTTTATTTAGAATATGTCACCTGAATGACTGCTTCCTGACGGGTAACCAGGGGCTCCAGGAAAGCCTCCCATTGGCTGAACCATGTTATCCGTGCCCCACAGTGCACTACACCCCACTAGGCCGCTGTCTGTTTTCTGAGGCTGGTGAAGGGAATGATGGGATAGCTGGGTGTAGCTGGAGGAATCCAGTGCTGTGGCGCCCATCAGCGGGTAGCTGCTTAGTGAATGAGGTAAACTAAAACCTGTCCAAAGCAGAGAGAGATAAAGTCAGTTCAGAATCCAATCAGAGAATGTGATACTGAAACACAGTGATTTACTTTGCTATTATATTAACCCTAATGTCCAAGGATGTGCTTCCGACACGTTTTTAATAACTTTAATATACTAATACACACACACACACATTCATAGGTAAAATGACTGTAAATATTAACACTTATATCGCACACAGTTGAATGCACATTAGTAGTGAAAAGGGGTTAAGAGGCTGGAGTTCAAAATGAGCTCGTGTTACTTTAATCAAAATGATTTACATTCGCTTGCTCGGGTTAAACACTTGATTAATACTGAACGTCTGTGATTGGTCAGGATGCTCACAGCACAAAATAAAGTATTCAGGGAATTGTTGTTGGCCTGTTTATCTGTTGCAGACGCTCAATCATCATTTCACACACAAATCTGAAGGCAAACGTTGCATTAATGAAAATCAAAGACTCAAAGGGTGTAGCCTTAATGTGTGTGTGTGTCTATATATGAGTGTGTGTGTGTATATGTGTGTGTGTATGTGTGTTTATATATATGAGTGTGTGTGTGTGTGTATGTGTGTTTATATATATGTGTGTGTGTGTTTATATATCTGTGTGTGTGTCTGTGTGTATGTGTGTGCGTGTATGTGTGTGTGTGTGTATATATCTGTGTGTGTGTCTGTGTGTGTCTGTGTGTGTATATATATATATATGTGTGTGTGTATGTGTGTGTGTGTATATATATGTGTGTGTATGTGTGTGTGTATATATATGTGTGTGTGTGTGTGTGTGTGTGTATGTGTGTGTGTGTGTGTGTGTATGTGTGTGTGTGTGTGTATGTGTGTGTGTGTGTGTGTGTGTATACATATATGTCTTGGAAATACTGCCAACAGTTTTGGACGTAATGTCCTCAACATTTGATGCTATCAAGCAAAACATAGATAAGAGGATAAATACGCATCACCACATGCAGTATTAGGCACAGCAAAACAAACAACACACATGCTGTGTGCTCACTTCGAACCGGGGGTCTGCGCAGACCCTGTGGTTGCTGTGCCTGGGAAAACAGCCTAGGGTCAGGGCCAGGAGAGCGCAGTGGATCAAAGGTTAAGCTATGTGTGGAGTTGGACCTGTGGTGGCTCTGAGATAGGGGCAGTGAACTGGACAGGAGTCCAGAATAAACACCTAGAAATGAGTGAAGGACAGTGAGTCATGTTCCGTATATAACCAGCATGCTGCAGCTACACAGACCTAGACCCAGCCTACCTGTCTTACTCTCCTGACGCCTGTAGAGGGCGAAAGGTGACTGAATAGCGCAGGGAGCAGGGATAAATGAAGAGTGCTCTGCAAAGAAATGCTAGGAATTGATACATGGATTTAAACATATGTGTGTGAGTGTGTGATCACTTTTCTCAGCCGTGTCAGTAGGCATCCTGCCTCAAGATTTAACCACTACTTTATAAACATTCAGAATATGTGTTGTATTTGAACATCATTCTCTGTTAAAAATCCAGGACAGGTGTATTATGTCCTACCTGAAAAACTGCATTGTCCCATAGTATTCTCTTACATGCTTGTGTTTACTGTACTTTACATGCCTGCATCGTTAGGTATAGGAGCTGTTTCCTGGGCGTATTCGCTGACGGCATCTACATCAGAACACAGCTCCAGATCTTCAATGATTGAGCCCCTCTCATCTGACACATAGGATGTGTGGTCTGACGGGTCTGTGGTCTCTGAGGGGGCGTGGCTGCTGGAGGGTGTGTCAGAGCGCTGCTGAAGCTTGGTGTGGAGAGACTCAATGATTTTGTCTTTCTGTTGAAGCTCTTTACTCAACCTAAACACACATGGAGAGAAACAATGAGCCGTCAGATGTATTCTCATTAACCCAGCGCTTGAAGAAGAGCATATCTAGGACTAAAGCTACTTTGATCACTTGCTGTCAGAGTATTCTGGAACACTTTTGGCTCTAAGTTTCACTTTTAAATACATTTTTAAAACAAACCTCTGCACACGGGTTCAATTTTAATCCAGAAATATATCTCACCTCAAAGCTAACAGCTCATGCCCCGTTTTGTCGTCCTGCTGCTCTGAACGATCACCTGCAAATGGAAAATAAATCATTTTATTTAAATATAAGTGCATGAATAAATCATTTTAAGGTTTTAAAAGTTTGTATTGACATTCAGGATCCTTGCCCAGTGATTTTAATGGGTCTGCTTTAAGGGACAATAATGCAGCAGCATTTGGAAATTGAGTTCCTAAAATGGCCGCCAATTTTTTGACAGATTTTAAGGCGAATGTAAAGATCTTAGACCTGAAACTGTAAATAACACAGTCGATTTATTAACAGGGTTTTGTCACAAATACTATTCTAAAGAATGCCGAGGACTATTCTTAAATTTTAATTCATGCCTTGAATTACATTTGATCAATGCATTTATACAGTGCATTTACAGATTTACAATTCAGTCCCATTACAGACGTAGATGAATTAAGGGTGAGGAACCGTGCCCAAGGATTCCTATTGGAGCTTTTAAAACAACAACAGAGAACCCCTTTTAGAAATTCTTACTCCAACTGAATAAACGCGTTCTCTATCTGACAGAGAAGAGCTTTAATTAAAGAAAATTACAGTTCTAAGCTTACGTATCTAATGCATAATTATGAGTGTGTACTCACGGCCGCTGATCTTAATGTTGATCCTCTGTGCGAGAGAGGTGCTCCGAGAGAGCTGTTCTCTGAAACTCTGACCCATGTAGTAGTCGATGTCATTGGCGCGGAGCAGCTCCTCAAAGGCTTTGGTGGTGTCTCCTAGGTGCTGGGCGAGGATGTGGCAGATGCCCCGACCCTCACGCATCCTCTGTCTGAGGTGTGACAGCTCTCGAGCCTGAGCCTGGATCAGTGTGTTGTACTTCCTGGGTATAGAAAAGAAAGAGATGTCAGAGCTGTAGAAGGGAACTGATTCACATGAAAATGTACTTAGATGAATTCCGCCTTTCCAAGGCAGATGTTTTTCATATTATTTTTAACCTGATTTATATATAGAAGTGTTTACTGAAAACCACAGAGCCCATACATTTCCTTAAACCACAATAAAACCCTCCATACACCACAACCTCTCACTTCAAACTGCAAAAGAACTACACAAAACATTGACCACAGATGAAAAATCATTAAAAAAATATCATATTGATGTTAAACAATTTGGAGAAAATATCAAACTGTTCTTTTTTCTGGACCAAACTGTGATTACAATTTAGATTGCAACTGTTTTCTATGAATTAAGGGGGAGGAGGTGATGAGCTCTCGCCCCTCGCTGCCATTGTATTCTTAGCTGAACCTATGTGTGCTTTTAGGTCCTTTACACCTTTATTTTCTACACAAAACATGGAAATTTCTTTTTTAATTCATCCGAGAACTTACATTTACGTTTCGGCATAGCTGCTCGAGATGAGGGTGGGTACAGGAGCTTTGCCTGACGTAAACAAGGACTACTGGCGTGCGGACTGACCAATTAAATGTTTACAGAGAAGGTTATCGACCAATAACGGTAGCTCTACAGTCAGACCATCCAATCAGAAGATTTTAGGCTACTTCACCATGCCCCCTTCTCACTCAAGCGAACCAATCGGAGTAGGGGAGGGCGGGACTAGTTTGTGAACGAAACTTCTCGAAGTTCTATGTAAGCGCTAGAAAAACAAAATACCGGACGTTTGTGAAATTCCGCCCGGACGTTTTTTTAAGTCTAAAAAAGAGGACATGTCCGGGTAAAAGAGGACGTCTGGTCACACTACATTTAAGCATCTTTTAAACTGCAGTTTCAAGTTAAAAACAACTTATATCTCAGTGCTAATCTGTATCAGACATCACTGTTGATTTCAGTATCAGTATCTGTTTCCCAAATGTAAAAGCTAGTGTCAGAGCTACTCAGTAATTACATGTCAAATACTTCAAACCCAGTGCGTATTTATACCCAGTTCAACATTTTACAGCATTATTTAAATGTCAATGATTGGGTGTTGAGTGGAAGAGAATAGACGTCATGCCTAGAAAAGTATCAGTGACAGATATCAGACAGAAATTTATAAATAAATATAAAAACGATTGCATAATTCTCCAGTATAAATGTAATTTCCCCTGACCCAGGCCAGGTAGCGCCCTTCCCCTCCTCTGCTCCACCCTTCCCCTCCAGGCTGCTGCTACGGATGTGGTTCTCCAGTGAGGTCACACGTGACACCAGCTCCTGCAGCTCCTTTCTGGACCGCAATGGGCCCATAGCTGGTCCCTCTGACTGCCATCCCTCATCCTCTTCCACCGCACTGTGAACTGGGGATGCCTGAAATGCCCAGTTTACCTAACAAAAAATAAGTGAAAATCACTCTAATTACTATTATAAAATGACCAGTACCACTTTAATAGATTATGCTTTATTGATATTAATTAGGTCAAATATCTTTAAAAAGTTATCAATGTGTATAAAGCGGCATCAGTGCTTTGTTAGTGTTGAGATATCCCATAAACATATCATTCATTCATTCATTATCGGTAAACGCTTATCCAGGGAGGAAACCCACACAGACACAGGGAGAACACACCACACTCCTCACAGACAGTCACCCAGAGGAAACCCACGCAGACACAGAGAGAACACACCACACTCCTCACAGACAGTCACCCGGAGGAAACCCACGCAGACACAGGGAGAACACACCACACTCCTCACAGACAGTCACCCAGAGGAAACCCACACAGACACAGGGAGAACACACCACACTCCTCACAGACAGTCACCCGGAGGAAACCCACACAGACACAGGGAGAACACACCACACTCCTCACAGACAGTCACCCGGAGGAAACCCACACAGACACAGAGAGAACACACCACACTCCTCACAGACAGTCACCCGGAGGAAACCCACGCAGACACAGGGAGAACACACCACACTCCTCACTTTATTATAAAGTGATGCCAAACTACAAATTGATGACGCACTGTTAACACATTACTCATATTAGGGTTACTGTTATTTAAATAAATATATTGATGTAAACCTTATTTTGTACCTTGCGTGGTGTTCGTTCAAGGCTGGAGGCGTAGTCAGAGGTTGTAGAAAGCGAGCGAACCCGGAGCTGCAGTCCTCTGATTACTTTGTGACAGCGAGAAAGCTGACTTCTCAGGTCTTGCACTAGACGGTGAAGAGAAGATGGGTCATCCGGCTGAGGAGCGTCATCACTATTACTGTGCCAAACCCAGGACTTCCCACTGCTACTGTAAGGCTGCTGGGAGAGGGACGTACACATCTCCAGATCGTCAAACTCTGAGAAGGAGAAAGATACAAACATCTAAGGTGATATCTAACATTTGAAACAACAGTGGTCGAGTAGTAGACTAATAATTAACTTAATCCCATGAACATTACCACACAACGTAAACACTAAAACCCAGCAGAGTGTAACAGAGCGAGTAAATTAATGGCAGCCAAAGTGAAACTTATCGAACACTATTTGGCTCCCTCTGTGATTACGCTGTGTCTATCACGGTATAAAAGATGCAAAAGGCGTCCGTCATTATTCAAGATGCCGCAATACATTTCAAATAAATGTGCAACCTCATGTAGAGCACAGAAACATCATTTGGCACATAATGTGTGGTGCAGCTTCATTGCTGTGGTGTGTAGTTTGGTTGTTGATCTTTTATATACCAGGGCTGCTGGCGTCCTCTCTCTCAGCTTCATTCTCACTGCGCCCACTCGTCTCATAGCCTAGGTCCTGCAGATCCACCTGCACCTGCTTACTGTCCTGTTGCACAGCACTCTCCGCTGAGACAAACATGAAAATATACAAGTTAATGAATGAAATAAACAAAGTGCATGTGTTACAGAAGCACACAGATGAAGAATTACAGATCATTTTAGGGGTGAGACATACAGAGGCTAATGCTGTTAAATGTCTCGGTCCGTTCTCTACTGTGTACGTGTGTTTGTTTTCACTCACTCAGTAGCTCTCTGTAGTCTTTCAGTTGGTCCGCCTGCGCGTGAACGGTAGCCTCAGACACCATCAGACGCTCTCGTAGCTCTCTGCTTTCCTGTCGGCTAAGAGCAAGGTCGCCGCGGAGACGCTCTGCCTGCTCACGAAGCCCTGCCTCCACGTGCTGCCAGAACCCTGCAGACCCTCCCCCACCTGCAGAACTAGAACCTCCACTCTCTCCCTCCACCTCACGCTCCATATCAGGGTCCTGAGACATCACACACACATTAGCCTATGCAGTGAGGTTAATTTTTACACACAGATATATGTAGATACTGCTTACCTGTGACCTATTATGGGCTAGCAGTGCTCCGAGGTCCAGAGAGTGAGGTCTGGTACACTTCCTCTTCCTCAGTCCTTCTCTCAGGGTCACGGCTGGGGGGCCACGCTTTCCCTGAACGGCTCGCACGTCTTCTTCACGTCCCTCTACATCCTCATCCTCGTCTTCCTCCTCCTCTGTGAGTGTGCGGGTCTGGCCATGGAGGTTCATTCTATCTGTGTAACTTTGCTCCCACCTTCCACACCTCCCATATTCCTCTTTCTCTGCCCTCAGTCCGGATCCGGATGTGGATTCCTGTCCAGATCCAGATCCACTGTCACTCTGCTCCAGCTCTCCGTTTGCCTCCTGCGGGCTCGAGAGAGCACTCCTGCATACCACAAAATACACCACATAACCACAAAGAGTAAAAGGATATCACCAGTCTGTCACCTGCATAGACATTATCTCTCATGTGTATTCCTAATTAGTGTTAATCCAGACGTAGTTTTAGAATTTAAATCTGTAATTTTATGTCCTAGAGGTTGTGGGTTTGAGTCCCGCTCCGGGTGACTGTCTGTGAGGAGTCTGGTGTGTTCTCTCTGTGTCTGCGTGGGTTTCCTCCGGGTGACTGTCTGTGAGGAGTCTGGTGTGTTCTCTCTGTGTCTGCGTGGGTTTCCTCCGGGTGACTGTCTGTGAGGAGTGTGGTGTGTTCTCTCTGTGTCTGCGTGGGTTTCCTCCGGGTGACTGTCTGTGAGGAGTGTGGTGTGTTCTCCCTGTGTCTGCGTGGGTTTCCTCCAGGTGACTGTCTGTGAGGAGTGTGGTGTGTTCTCCCTGTGTCTGCGTGGGTTTCCTCCGGGTGACTGTCTGTGAGGAGTGTGGTGTGTTCTCCCTGTGTCTGCGTAGGTTTCCTCCGGGTGACTGTCTGTGAGGAGTGTGGTGTGTTCTCTCTGTGTCTGCGTGGGTTTCCTCCGGGTGACTGTCTGTGAGGAGTGCGGTGTGTTCTCTCTGTGTCTGCGTGGGTTTCCTCCGGGTGACTGTCTGTGAGGAGTGTGGTGTGTTCTCCCTGTGTCTGCGTGGGTTTCCTCCGGGTGACTGTCTGTGAGGAGTGTGGTGTGTTCTCCCTGTGTCTGCGTGGGTTTCCTCTGGGTGACTGTCTGTGAGGAGTGTGGTGTGTTCTCCCTGTGTCTGCGTGGGTTTCCTCCGGGTGACTGTCTGTGAGGAGTGTGGTGTGTTCTCTCTGTGTCTGTGTGGGTTTCCTCCGGGTGACTGTCTGTGAGGAGTGTGGTGTGTTCTACCAGTGTCTGCGTGGGTTTCCTCCGGGTGGTTGGTAGGTGGACCTAAAGTGTCCGTAGGTGTGAATGTGTGAGTGTGTGTTGCCCTGTGAAGGATTGGCGCCCCCTCCAGGGTGTGTTCCTGCCTTGTGCCCAGTGATTCTGGGTAGGTATTTATGTTGCAACACACTATATATATATATGAAAAAAATGTGATTCCAAACGTGGGAATTTACTGTTACATTTATTATCTCCTGGATGTTACCTGTTCTGACAGAGTGTGGTAGAGCCAGCCTGGCTGAGCTGGCTTTTCCCCTCTCCAATCTCTCTCTCTCCTCTCTTCTTTTGCTCCATCTCATTTTGCCATCCTCCAACTATGATCCCCTGGGACAGACCCCTGCTCACTGGACCTCCAGACATAGCTGCATTCTGTCAGGACGAGAGAGGCAGTGTTTGTTTAAGAGTCAGAATTAGCAAGTACTCAAAAATACCTGAATATATCCAAAAGCATACAGTCACTGGCCTGCACACAGTCTGTGGACTACAGAAAAGCACAGACCAGTAACAAGCGTCAGCTAGAAAAGTACAAAGCCAACAACATTTAAACACAACAAAATCTGGAAGTTTTCCCAGAAAAACTAGAGGCTGTTCCTGCAGAAGAGGCTCGGCTGAACAGGTGTCTACAAACCTTTGAGCACATTATTTTCCAAAGTCATGGCTGCGTGCACCTGTACATGATTCTGATATGAGTTAGTGTTGTGTATATTAGACTGTAGGTATAAGAATGAAAAAAGTTATATCTCGAACCATAAAGACATTAAAAAGCATCATGAGGCTTATTAATATTATTAAAAGCTATAAAATATTACAGTAACATTTATATATTCATAATTCAAAAGAGAAGAATAAATAAAAACAAAGACAATTTAATAAAATAAGTGACTGAAACCACTGTAAAGTCCATTAACTTCACTTCACTACAGTGGTATGTTCTGAGCGCTTCGAGTGTGTTGGAGCAGCAGTGTTCAGTGTGTGCTGTAATGAAGTGTGTGTTTACCTGTGTGTTAGCCAGACTCTGAGCGGTTAATTTCACATCATCGTCCTCAATGCTGTCTGTAAATTCCTCACTGCTACCATCAGCGTCTTCGTCTTCTTCCTCCTCATCCTCGGTCTCGTCCGAGCTGTATTCTAAAGCGAAAAACACATGTTCTTTCAGATGCTATTTTAGATCTTTTTTCCACATTCCTGCTTTGCCCTTTGTGCTGCTTTTATGTTGTTATTTTGCCGTCTTGTTGTTTTTAATGCTTCTTCCACTCTTTCTCTCTGTGGTTTCCTGACAGTGAGCCTACATCCAGATCCAGTCACGGGACAAAGTGGGAGAGTTTTTCAGAAGCCTCTGAGCCAAAGCCCAGCCCATGGCTTCCTCTCTCTCCCTCTCTCCATTTCTTTCTCTCGCTTGCTCTCTCTCTCTCTCACACACACACACACAAGGCAACAAAAGCTCCTTAGTGCTCTTTAGTAAGGTTTCCTTCCTTTATTTCCTATGACTATAACGCAAAGTATGTTACATATTAAAACCAGCGGCTATGAATCACAGGCCTGGATTTAAAACGCCTCAAACATGGTGCGTATAAAACTTCTGGACAGTGACGTGTTCTGAAAACCTTACATAAGCTGAGTTTCCATAACAGGTCTGCAAGAGAAGGAGAGAAAGCCAGCGAGAGAGAGAGAGAGAGAGAGAGAAAAAGAGAGGAGAGAGAGAGAGAGAGAGAGAGAGAGCAAGAGAGTAAGGAAAACAAAAGGAGATGAGAGACCAAGTGAAGGAAAGTCAGTGACGGTGAGAGATCCACAGAAAAATAAGGGAGATTTAGTTTGGGAAATGGGGAGAGGGAGAGAGAGAGAGAGAAGGGGTTGGTGCAACTGAGATTAAAAGAGGAGGAAAGAATACTGACAAACAATAGAAAGAGGGAAAGAGAGAGAAGTGTAGAAAACCCTGATGTATGACATAAAGAGTATAGAGTTGGAGAGTTAGAGAGAGAGAGAGAGAGAGACAGAGAGAGAGAAGAGGCAGAGAGAGAGATAAAGAGGTGTAGAAAACCCTGAAGTATGACATGAAGAGTATTGAGTTGGAGAGTTAGAGAGAGAGAGAGAGAGAGAGACAGAGAGAGAGAAGAGGCAGAGAGAGAGATAAAGAGGTGTAGAAAACCCTGAAGTATGACATACAGAGTATAGAGTTGGAGAGTTAGAGAGAGAGAGAGAGAGAGACAGAGAGAGAGAAGAGGCAGAGAGAGAGATAAAGAGGTGTAGAAAACCCTGAAGTATGACATGAAGAGTATTGAGTTGGAGAGTTAGAGAGAGAGAGAGAGAGAGAGACAGAGAGAGAGAAGAGGCAGAGAGAGAGATAAAGAGGTGTAGAAAACCCTGAAGTATGACATGAAGAGTATTGAGTTGGAGAGTTAGAGAGAGTGGAGGCAGAGAGAGAGAGAGAGAGAGAGAGAGAGAGAAAGATCTATCAGATTTAATGGGGCTCAGTCTCAGTGTTGTGCTTATAAGGAGTGTTTTACTTCAGATCAGGCACCGAATCAGCCATGTGTCAACTCTCTGGGCTCAAATGGGGTTTAAGTTGTGGCCTCAAAGCTTCTAGAGGAAGTGGCCTATTCTCACAAATATAAACTGTGATAGTATTCATTTACTGCTTTAGAACTACGTTCTTCAATATTATTCTAATTAAATTCACCATCTTTGCTGCAGGAGTAAAATACACTACATCAGAGCAGTTGTCTGTACTTTGTGGATGTTCTATGTTTTATTCATTTCACTCTCTTCAGTGCTTTCAAAGACCATTAGAGGCAATCGAGAGTGAAAGTTAATGTATAAAAGAGCACCGTGATCATTCTGGACAATAGAAGTTTGCCTCGAGTTCTGTTTACAACCTGCAGCTTGTGCTTAGTGCCTCTGATGTAACACAGTGTAAGGACAGTGTTTCCGAACTGTGAATACTTCCTGGACCTTTAGAATGTGTACAGTGACGTTTATTATTAAGGCAAATGTCCAATGTTTATTTAATGGAAACATGTTTCATCAACAAATTAATATTCCAACTGAAAATGCAAGATGCCGGCTGCTACCACCTCCTGCTACTCACCAAAAGCAGATCGACAGGTGTAGGGAGTTTTAGATTGATTTATTAAGTAAACTTCAGGCCCCATCTTTAACACACTGACCTCTGACATCTTTATTAACGTGTGACAACGCACTCCGTGCTTCTCTTTAAAAATGAGGACATATGAAATGTTGATAAATACTATAAAATGTATATGTTTCTTTGCCTTTTATTTTTGGTCACATCAGCAAATAAATTATTGCGTATTTTTCCACCGGTTTATTATTTCCAGGTCCCGCAACGCACGATGATGCCGAGATGGGAGGGTAAATGCAAGCACATGCTTAGTCTAGATGTGTTCTTTAATCTGAAAGATGCTTGCAACAGCTAGCATCATGCTGAGTGAATGGGGGGACAGGGACCCACGGAGAGCAAGGCAAGATGTGATCTCCATCCACAAATCATCACTGGAATATCAGTCATAGGTTGTTCTTTTGGTTTTCTTTAGGTAACAGTTACCTGTCAATAATGTGAACAATACTTGTGCAGTATGTGGGACCTACTGGGCCTGCAGTACCCTCTGAGAAATGTATGCAATCTGAATATTGCCTATTTACTTGTCAAAACTAATGTGGTTTGTTTCACTTAGTCCACTGTGGAATAACAAATGAACACAAGCATCATCACTTTATATTAGACGTAAACATGGTTTTTGGCTTGTGCTGTAAATGTGTCATTCTGGAGTAATACATTAGTTCATTCAGTATCTGTAACCCTTATCCAGTTCAGGGCGGCGGTGGGTCCTGGGCCTACACGGAATCACTGGGCGCAAGGTAGGAACACGCCCTGAAGGAGGCGCCAGTCCTTCGCAGGGCGACACACACACACACACATTCACTCACACACTCACACCTACGGACACTTTTGAGTCTCCAATCCACCTACCAGGGAGACACAGGGAGAACACACCACACTCCTCACAGACAGTCACCCGGAGGAAACCCACGCAGACACAGAGAGAACACACCACACTCCTCACAGACAGTCACCCGGAGGAAACCCACGCAGACAAAGGGAGAACACACCACACTCCTCACAGACAGTCACCCGGAGGAAACCCACGCAGACACAGAGAGAACACACCACACTCCTCACAGACAGTCACCCGGAGGAAACCCACGCAGACACAGGGAGAACACACCACACTCCTCACAGACAGTCACCCGGAGGAAACCCACGCAGACACAGAGAGAACACACCACACTCCTCACAGACAGTCACCCGGAGGAAACCCACGCAGACACAGGGAGAACACACCATACTCCTCACAGACAGTCACCCGGAGGAAACCCACACAGACACAGGGAGAACACACCACACTCCTCACAGACATTCACCCGGAGGAAACCCACGCAGACACAGGGAGAACACACCACACTCCTCACAGACATTCACCCGGAGGAAACCCACGCAGACACAGGGAAAACACACCACACTCCTCACAGACAGTCACCCGGAGGAAATCCACACAGACACAGGGAGAACACACCACACTCCTCACAGACAGTCACCCGGAGGAAACCCACGCAGACACAGGGAAAACACACCACACTCCTCACAGACAGTCACCCGGAGGAAATCCACACAGACACAGGGAGAACACACCACACTCCTCACAGACAGTCAACCGGAGTGGGACTCGAAGCTGTGGGACCCTGGAGCTGTGACAGAGACACTACCTGCTGCGCCACCGGCCGCCCCCACTGTAATACAGTTAATTTTAAATAAATATTTTGACTCTTGTCCTCCTTTAGAAAGAGCACGATCCCGACCTGCAGTTGTTTAAAGTTGTTTATCACCCCTCTGTTATGTAGTAGGCATGCAAACGTCCGTGAGCACTAAAGAACCCTACAGCTCAGCTCAGCAATTATTAAATACCAATCAAACTCATGTTTAAATGAAATACCTTAAATAATAAATACTTAGAAATGGAACACATATGAGGAAAGGTGTATTTATTGTATATTACGTTTATTTACTTACCGTGAGAATGGTCCATTACGAGCTCCAAAAGATATGGGTTTTTTTTTCTTTATAATGGGCACATTCCATTAGAAAATAGGAATAAAATACAAAAAACGCAGTTCTGACCATGATAGCCGGTGTGTATTTATTTTCCATTCGATTTGAAGTACATAAAAATGACCTGCTTTTGTTTTTCTGCGGTGTAATAGCGATGGAGAAAACCGACCATTGAAAAAACTGATTTACAAAAATCCAAAATCTCATTTGGCACCGTGTCTCTGACTGTATTCAGTGCAGACGCGTGTGAGGAGCTGCAGCTATGGGCCAGCGAGAAAAATACATCTACATTAATTCTACTGTAGCATGCATACCATGCAGAATGTAGCAACTAACAGCTACATCGCTAATCTAAACCGCTAACCAAACACCAGCTACTGCATTTGACATTGGCATATATTATTTGGAAATACTGCAGGGAGCATCTTGGACAGGAAGGAAAAAGCACTGTCACTGAAGCACTGAACTAGCTCTGACCCATTTGTCGCACATTAAGCAAGAGTGGTTTTAGCATGTGAAGCCTAAGGCAATGCTTTTATACAAGTGAAGTATATCGTCAGGCAGATCTGGGGTCTTGAATGTGTAAACGACAATGGTTCACCCAAAATAAAAATGAATGAATCAGACCATACAGATACCAGCAGTTTACAAAGAAATGCTGTAACGGCAACAGAAGAAACACAATACAGTGAAATGGCAAAACAGACAAGAAACACTCGCGGCCCCCGCCCACGTCCCGAACAAAAGCATACACACACAGATTAAATACACAAAATAAATAAAAAAATCATTGCTTCATTCATCATTCATGAGTCTACAGTAAAGCTGCTCCCACTTTGGGCGGTTAGTACACTTGAAGTGCTTTTCTGAAGGGTTTGTTTATGGAGTATTTATAACGTGCATCCCACACTCTGCTGTGGCCCACCTCCATAGTCAGCCTGGGCTTTGACCGCCTTGTCCAATGCCAGAGCTGTGTCTCGGGTCCTGCCGAGGACCTCTTCCAGCTGACCCCGCAGAGCCTGAACCGTGTCCAGTTCCGTGTGTAACGCCTGGGTCTTCTCAGAGCTGCTGAGGCAACAACACAATAACCACTCGCAGGGTAAGAGTTAATCACCGTGATGACGACACTTCAACTTAAAACGTGGAAAATGTGGAATCACATGCGAGATAAATCACTTTAAATCAGTATTAACTCTAACAATACAAAGTACAGTGGAACCTCTACTAACGAACTTTCCAAAATATGAACCGGGCATTTGAATATTTTTTGCCTCCACCAACGAACCACGACTCTAGAAACGAACCCGATCCTCCTCCGAGCCGGCGGCTGGAAATGGCCACTGACCCCAATAGGCGAGTCTCCCAGCGCCCCCCAGACTTGAGTGAGCTTTTAAGATTAGCACATTATAGCTTTAGCAATTTAGCATTAGTGTAAATAGCAGACACTGAAATTCGTGCTAAGTTAAGCCGTATCTACGCTTCGTCTCCCCACATTCACCGTCTACTCTCCGTTATTCCACCCACCCCCCCCACCTCCCGTCATACAGCCAGTGCCTGTGTTACTCCTCCAGCCAGTCGTCACGTCTTCAAGGTAGCGATGTGTAACCACTTACAACTTTATTATTTCTTTTTTATTACTGTTTCCACTGTATTTCTCTTTTATTTTTAGTAACGCTACATGTATTTTTTTACTAATTTGAGAGTGTTGTAAACATATATCAGTGTAAAAAGGGTGACTTTCGGGGCGGGGGCTGGAACGCATTAATTGCTTTTCCATTATTTTAAATGGGGAAAATTGACTCGAGAAACGAACTTTTCCACTTACGAACCGGGTCACGGAACGGATCAAGTTCGTAAGTAGAGGTTCCACTGTATGTTTAAATATTGCACACGACTCCTGAAGGTAAAGCTTTTAAAATGCAAGTCATTCTGGATGTTTATTTTATAATGAAATTGTCCAGTGCTGTACAGGTCTCTTTGTACTTTTAGGACCATTTATACAGTACTCTAACTTTCTTTTTCAGCTCTGAAGCAATAGTGGAGTTTGAGTTTCTCCAGTGTCTCTTCAGAAAAATGCTCTCTCTCATAATTGAGATGATAATTTCCCTTTTGTTTGGAGGGAAACACATCCACAAATTCTTCCTGCTACTGATTTGAAACTTTCACAGAACCTAAACATCACTTCAAATATTAAACAGTGATCAAACTGGGTTTATTTACTCGAAGGCACTGATTCAGTACTTCAGAACCTGTTGATTATAAAGACCTGAAATGGACCAACATCTGATTGGTTTCTGACCTTTCTCCTTTTGACTGGATCTGGCTTAGGTTCTGGTAGAGCTTCTTCTCTGCTCTCAGGGCCTGGTTCAGCTGCTGATGCTCAGACACCAGCTGCTCCAGAGCGTCCTGCAGGGACAGAGCCATGTTACTTACACAGGCCCAGTTTAGTTTTTGGACTGAGCCACAGTGCTTTAGAAGGTAGAGAGAATACCTGATGGTTTGGGCGACCGTGATCCTCCTGGTGCTGGGACAGAGCGAACCTTAGCTCAGAGAGCTCCCGCTGTAATTACAGAGATGAAGTGTTAGAAAACTGACAGGAAAATGAACAATGAGAAGTTTGTACGCGTCGGTGTGTACCTCGGTCTCTCTCTGCTTCCTCATGGAAATCTGAAGCTCTTCTTTAAGGGCTTGTATCTCCAGCTCTGAGCTGCCATCACACACACCTGCTCCAAATCAAACACACACAGGCAGAATGATTCAGTTATTATTAATGACTAACGGGTTTACTGAGAAACAGCTTTATATAACGTGATTTTATATATATATATATATATGTGTGTGTGTGTGTGTGTATGCGTGTGTGTGTGTCTGTGTCAGTGGGTGTGTGAGTGTGTGTGTGTGTCTGTCTGTGTCAGTGTGTGTGTGTGAGTGTGTGTATGTGTGAGTGTGTGTATGTGTGTGTGAGTCTGTGTATGTGTGTAGGTGTGTGTGTGTGTGTGTGTGTGTGTGTGAGATAGAGTGTGTAATAATAAAATAAAACTGAATACGTCTTTCACCTGAATAACTGAATAAGAGTCATTTATATTAAGTAAGTTATAATACTGTTATTACTTGGTGTTACTTGAATGACTTATGTAATATTTTACAGGGTACACACTGCAGCCCCAT
Organism: Hoplias malabaricus; assembly: GCF_029633855.1. NCBI lineage: Eukaryota > Metazoa > Chordata > Actinopteri > Characiformes > Erythrinidae > Hoplias > Hoplias malabaricus. The sequence goes on along the minus strand of NC_089818.1, from coordinate 24,489,621 downwards.
AGGACACATATGGTGTACATTTATTTAGGTCATCATTTACAATTTTCAGTCGTCTAAAAACTCCTATAGTCAACTCCACCCTTGAAAGTTTTAAGATGAATTCTAACGAAAGCTGAAAAACGCCTCGTACTTTTAATGTGGATGGGTGACTTACCTTTCCCGGATCTGGAAGACATCACCTTTGCCTCTTCCTGACCCTGCATCAGATCCTAAAATAGAGGTTTCTCATATTAGCCTTGATATTTATTTGAAACATTTTTCTTAGTGCATGTGTGTGTTGCTGACCTGTATAAGGCTCTCTTTCTCTCTCAGTAAACTCTGTAGTCTTTCCATCTCAGTGGCCAGAGGTGCTCCCCTCTCTCTCTCTCGTGTCAGCTCACTCAGCTCTCGCTCCTGTGAGGTCAGCTGCCTGCGCAACTCCTGCAGCTGCTTAGTCCTCTCCGCTATCACCTGCCTTAACCTCTCACCACTCTCCTGAGAGAGAGAGAGAGACAGAGAGAGAGAGAGAGAGAGAGAGACAGAGAGAGAGAGAGATAGAGACAGACAGAGAGAGAGGGGAAGAGAGATAGAGAGAGAGAGGGAGAGAGAGAGAGAATGAGAGAGAGAGGGGGAGAAAGAATGGGAGAGAGAGACAGAGAGAAAGAGAGAGAGAGAGAGAAAGAGAGAGGGAGAGCAAGAGAGAGAGGGAGAGAGAGGGAGACAGAGAGAGAGAGAGAATGAGAGAGAGAGGGGAGAGAGAATGGGAGAGAGAGAGGGAGACAGAGAGAGAGAGAGAGAGAGAGAGAGAGAGAGAGAGAGAGAGGGAGAGAGGAAGAGAGATAGAGAGAGGGAGGGAGAGAGAGAGAGAGAGGGAGAGAGGGAGAGAGATAGAGAGAGGGAGGGAGAGAGAGAGAGTGAGAGAGAGTTGAAATCACTTTCAATAACACTGCATAAGATAGAGTTAAAGGAAACAATAAACTTGTGAATAAACCAAGACATGTTTGGCGTCTGACAGTTAAACTTAAATAGTCAAAAATAAATAGCCAACTCTAAACAAGAAAATACAAAAAGACAAACAAAAGACAATCTGGGAAATATTGAAGTGTTAGAGTCAATCCCGTTTTATCCCATGCCCTATCACTTAGTCCTACCCCCTGTATTTTAGCCTAGAGCTTTGGTGTCTGAGGTCTTGTTGCGATAGAAGAGTAGGGGGAAGTTTCAGGGTCACATGACCCTTCAAACTGAGATTTGTTTCAAAGGCACGCTTCAAACAGAGTGATATGAATGCCTTGTGAATGATGTGACCAAATAAACCCAAAATGTAAGCATTTTCTCCTTGGAAAACCTATAATAACCACAGTATTATCGTTGTTTAATTTAGTTTCAATGTATTATGACCCTTTACTTCATTACAAGCATGGTGGCTAGTAAATTTACAGTTCCACCTTAAACAGTGAAGAAATCCCACTCTAGCACCCGAGGCTACTGTAACATTTAAGGTGGAACTGAAAGGTTCACAGAAAAGGTTCCTGTACCGCTCTTCTCCAGAGGCAAGGGGACAAGGCAAGGGGTGTAGGTAAAAACACGAAATAGGATTGGGCCTAGAGTGCACAGAAGTCTGAGATGAAAAGAGAGAGAGAGGGAGTGGTAGACAATGAAAGAGTGTACAGCAAAATAATGAGTGACACAGCCATGACAGACTCACAAAAAAGTGACCATAATGTTCTATTCAGATCAGCCCCCTTGTGGCCACTGTATGTATGTGCAGGTATGGGTCGGTGCTCAATTTTACCTTTATGTACTGGTCTCTGGAGCTGACGGTGTTGAGCAGGTCCTTGACCTGTGTGTGGTGCTCCTGTGTCTGTCTGCTGCGGTCAGAAAGAAGCTCCTGGAACATACGCTCTTTTAGAGCCAGACGAGACCTCAGCTCCTCCACCGCTTCATTAGGACTTGGACAGACTTTTGCCATCAGTGCTGCGGTCAGGTCCTATAGAGAAAGGCAGATTTGTATATGTATGTACGCATATATCCAGAGCTCATCTTCTAGTTGTAACATTCTCATTGTGTTTTACAACATAGATTACATTGTAGTTGTGTACACTAGACTTCTTGTTCATTCTTTACTCCTTCAAGTTCCTTACACCACACATTATCATCCTTTTTGTTATCCTGAGACTCAGGGAAATGTAGTTTGGAGTTCACAGTTCTCTCTCTCTGTCATACAGGGGCAACCTGTGCACCTCTGTGCAGGGAACGTTCATAATCTTCCATCCATCCATCAATTATCCACCGCTTATCCGAACCACCTCGACTGGCTCCTCTCGACGTGGAGGAGCAGCGGCTCCACTCCGAGTCTCTCCCGGACGTCCGAGCTCCTAACCCTGTCTCTAAGAGAGAGTCCAGACGCCCTGCGGAGAAAACTCATTTCAGCCGCTCGTACCCGCGATCTCGTTCTTTCGGTCACTACCCAAAGCTCGTGACCATAGGTGAGGGTTGGGACATAGATTGAACGGTAAATCGAGAGCTTTGCTTTTCTGCTCAGCTCTCTTCACCACAACGGACCGGTACCAAGCCCGCATTACTGCTGACGCTGCACCGATCCGCCTGTCAATCTCACGCTCCATCTTTCCCTCACTCGTGAACAAGACCCCGAGGTATTTAAACTCCTCCACTTGAGGCAGCATCTCACTTCCAACCCGGAGAGAGCACTCCACCCTTTTCCGACTGAGTACCATGGACTCGGACTTGGAGGTGCTGATCCTCATCCCTACCGCTTCACACTCGGCTGCAAACTGGGAGGTCCCGGCTCGATGAAGCCAACGAGACCACATCATCCGCAAAAAGCAGTTCATAATCTTATCATGCTTTACACACTACAAGAAACAGCTATCAATGTTTGGCCCACAGCTGATGAAGTTACCTCTTTGGCAAAACACAGTGCACACCATCACACTGTTCAGGGTCTTTTCCCTCCTCAGACACAATATAATAATACAATCAGGATGTAAATATTGTTGTCATTATTTTTAAATGGAAACTAAGTGTCTGTTAAACCACCTCTGTTCAGCCACAGCTCAGTCAGAAAAAGGTGGATTTATAAGGAATTAAACAATAACTCGGGGCAATAAAAACTCAATTAATATGCGGACAGAAACCACACTGCGTATCAACTATTATTTACAAAATTCATCTATATTTGGACTTCAAAAACAATGTTTGCTGCAGTAGTCTGACCTTAATGAATGATAAATAAATGATAAAGAGTTTTTAGCAGCAGTTAAATTTGTTTATCTGTTGCCTGTCTATAACTAGGTGTGACTAATATTTAAGAAAATAATTCAGTCTCAAATGATTACTAACCAGACCTGAAAAACTGGATTAAAATCACAGGGTTCGTCAATAATTACACAAATGACCTCTGCAGGTCGAACTAATCCAGCCACAGGAGATTTACCGTAGGTTATTGATGATCCAGTGAGTTAAAAAGCCAGCAACAATAAAAATACCTTATATTTTCTGGTCTTGTAGGTGGACTGCGTAGGTGTGTGTTTACCTCCGTCTCTTTGCTGCGTGTGTGCAGCGTGGTGTGTAACTGTGTTATG
>NC_089818.1:24473540-24481040 GCF_029633855.1 Hoplias malabaricus | reverse complement strand
ATGTACCACATTTTGCCTAAATGTAAACAAAGCATATCTCAGTGTGTCTCTCTCAGGTCAGCTTGAAAATTTATGCCAAACCTCATCATTTAGTATCGACTGAGATTAGTTGGTTTAGTTAAACTTTGTGTTCATGTAACTACAAACCTGATGTGTGTGTGAGGCTTTGTACAGCTCTACACTGATTGACTGGACTGCCTGAATGTGTGTGTACCTCTGTCTCTTTAGTAGTGAGGCTTTCAGTGAGGCTCTGGATAGTCCTCTCCTGACTCTGAGCAGCATGTCTGATGGAACACAGCTCGGTCTCCATTTCACTCAGTCTCTCCTGCAGCTTCTGAAACACCCACATGCGTACTGGTTTAAAGAGGCAGGTAAGGCCAGTGTGTACTCAGTTGTATTATGTTTAACCCCCAGAGGAAAAACCGTCCACTTCTTTCTAAACTGGATTTGTATTTGAATTGAAACGTAATCCATCACAAGGAACTGAAACCCCCCGTGACTAATCTGAGAACCTCTACAACAGCCCCTGTGGCACACTGACACCACTGAACAGCTCAGGGCTTTCCTTCAACACGATCTGCCCCCAAATGTTTATTTATAGGAAATGTTGGCGGTTCGTAGAAACAATGATGCTGTATGTAATAGAAACTGAATATGTCAGAAACCACAGCTATAAGTTTGCCATTATAGTGGTTTTAGTCTGTTTACATAGCAGCAAAACACTGCATGAAATACATATCACAATCTGTACTAGCAAACCCACAGTACCACAAATCATCATTCATAAAAGGGTCGTGTTACTGTTGGCTCAGCTCTGAACACAGGTCAGATTCGGAAAATGCAGTTGTCTTGGTCTGTAGCTCCTGTACCTTGTTGCTGGTTTCGCTCTCTTGGATCTTACTCTGGAGGGACTGCACCTGTAGCTGAGCCTTTTGCAGTTCACTCACGCACTGCCCTGCAGCAGACTCGTACTGGCTCAGCTGAGACTGCTGCTCTTCTATCAGACTCTGCAACATACACAGAGACATATATTCATTACTTAAATATTCACACACCACCCTGCAGCACACTAATACTGGTTTTACTAATCCTGCGAGAGAGAGAGAGAGAGAGAGAGAGAGACAAACACATTAAACTCACACACACACAAAGCCCTGCCCTCCACTACAATAGTCTACATTAATCCTAGAAATAACAGGTAATGCTACACCCCTCTTAGAAAACAAAATACCTTCAATACACTGTATTCTGCGCTGTTATTTAAGGGTGGCTAATACACAATACCTTTTTCCTGGCTTAGACTCAATTATATTAGAGTAACATTTATGATATTGCTTATTTATTTACCTATTAATACAGTGCCATCGATGATAAATGATTAACAAGAATTAGGAAAATAGGGGCATAATGGAACACATTTTTTTCATGCAGATAATCAGTGCTGCCACAAGTACGAATATATATTAATATATTATACAGAGGTAACTCTTAAGTGTTAAACTTGCCTGTGCTATATGCCCTTAAAGATAAAGTCCAGCTCCAGTCTGTTTCAATAACAAATATGAGACAGAGCTACGCATGACTGAGACTGAGTTAGTGTGTGTGTGTGTTTGTTGGTATGTTTTGCCGCCAGCAGTCTGTGTGACAACTAGGCCACACTCTCTCCACATTAACCTACTTAAACTAAAAAGGCTGTATCCTTGGCTTTGGGTTAACGTGGAAGGACGGGAGAAACTCAGCAGGGAACGCTGCGGGTGAGAGAAGGATGGGAGATGGTGCTTGCTCTTAACTGAAAAGATCTTCTCTTTGTTTCAATGAGATATGAATGGAAAGGCGTTGAAGTAGATATTTTATGCTTCTGTTATTTCCTGTGATATTTATGTCCAAGTACTGATAGCAGTGATATAAGACTTGCTCACTAGACTGAACTCAACACAGGCCCCCTATGGTGAGGGTATTAGCCACTGATGTAAAATGAAAACCTATAAGATGTACCCTTCTTTCCTCTTACAGTCCCTGCTTCCGTTGTGGAAAGAGCAGCAGCTCTAATCTGCTGTTAATGGGCGGGTAGCTCTACACTCGTAACGCTCTTGATTGATAGAAGTATTGACGCAGGCTTCCTCAGGGGAGCGAGAGGCTGATCTTAATGAGAAGGAAATGAATCTAAACACTGATTCACATGACACACACATTAACTTCTTTCCCTCTCAAGGATTCATTCTACTGTCCTGAGGCTTGATGGACAAAATTAATGGAGATTTAAGGTGTGGTTCTCCTGACGTCAATGCTTTTAAGTTAAGTTTATAAGCCACACAATACTACTGTATATAATGGGTTTAAAGGAGTACTAAGATATAACGCTCTATACGACTCCATGAAGCACTGCTCATTTTTTGGCAGGCTCCAGCTGAGTAGATAAAGGACCATGTCATGTTTGTAGCTACCACTTCACCTTCTTCTGAGCTTTCTGGAAGCGGAAGGGCATGTATTCCACATACGTGTCGTCCCACATCTCCTCCAGCTCGGCCAACTCCAGCCCCAGGTCCAGCTGGATCCTTGGGGGTTCCGGTCCCTCTATCTCACAGTCCGCTCCATCAAACAGGACCCTCATGGCCTGCTCAGGGCTGCCCAGTTTAGACACCGGCTTAACCAGAACGGGAAGTTTGCTGCCACGAGGGATTTGAACTGGCTTGTATGTGAAACTCTGAACGAAGCAAAGTGCAAGAGCTAGTTTGCCTGCAGGTCCGGCAGAGGCCAGGAGGGGACCGGAGCATTCTTCTAAAAAAGCATCTGAATTTTGATCTTCTTTGCCATCTTTTTCCTCTTCCCCAGCTGGAGCAACTGCGTCCATGGTCATGGTTAGAGACTCCACTGAGTTACTGGAACTCGCCTTCCCTCCTAAAGTCCTGTCGCTGTCTGAGGAAGCTCTGGGCTGACTGCCCGGGACCAGCGTGGCTGATGCTGTGGTCATCGTGGTGGTGGCAGTGGTGGTTGTAGTTTGCTCCTCTCCACACACGCTGCCGCCCACACTAGCCGAATAGCGAGTGGATGGACCGCAAGAAATACTACGTGCCAACTTCCTCGGCACCTTACACACTGCCTCGTAGTCAGAATCGGCCACTCGCAGAGCGCTGCACCCCCGGCACCTTCTTCTGGCATCCAAACCCTGGCACTGGGGGCTGTGGCTGCACTCCAGTGTCTGCTCTTCATCCTCCGCCCAAGACTCATACGTTGAATAGATCAGGTCTTCCTGGAGTAGGTCGCAGTATTTGGCATCATGGAGGCTTGACATATCCACTGTACAGTTCTTCTCTAGTCCACCCGAAGCTGCATCACCATTGTGCTTGCGGTACATTCCGCCGATGCACTGTCGAAGCCGTTCTTTCTCCAGTAGCAGCCTCTGCAGGCGTTCCACAGACAGGGCCTCCACTCGGGCAATAACCGTGTCGAAGCGGTACATGCGCTCCAGCATGAATGCACACTTTCCGCAGGCAAACTCCCCTCGTCCATCCCGCCGCAGCTCGGACCCCAGCGCATGGGATAGCAACACCTGCAGCTTGGCAGCAGGGTGGAAGAGCCAGCGGCGCTGGTTACCGCACAGCTCCCGACCACAAATCCGACACAGGTCCTTCATTCTGGAATTGGAGTAATACCCACAGCCGGTCTACAGAGGCATCCAGTGCTTTCCAGTCTTCTTTTAAATGGTCATAAAGCCTTCTTTTCTTTCAAAAAATTGGAAAAAATGAGATCTAGGATTGGAGCTTTGTAGATCCACTACTAAATGATTAATTGTGAATTCAGACAATTCACTTTCTGTTAAAGCTTTCTCCTAAGTCAAGTCATAAACTGTGAATTCAGACAAGGCTTATGACCATATCCTGTATTGCTCAGTCTCTTTCAAAGCCTCCTTCTGTATTCACATTTACCACCAAATATCCACTGCTGGTAATAAAATGAAAAAATAACTGGGAATGCTGGGATTCGGTGGCTCTAAATGTTCCAATGAAAAAAGGTCATTTTAAATCTGGCCTACGACCAAAGGTCTTCTGTAAATTAAACACCTTCTGACTTCATATTCACCATCAACACTGTAACCCGTTAAAAGCTGTATGTTTAGAAGTAGATAAAAATATAATTCAGTGTACGTAAATAAACCACATGTGTTAAAAACAGCTGTATATTGCTTTCTCTTGATGGTGATATCTCCACAGAGAACGACTTTGGAGAAGAGCTGAGTAGCAGCAGAGAGGGGGGGTGGTGTTTCTATGAGAAATAAACCCCCTCTTGTATTAAACCAGACACAGGCACCATGAAGAGTCCTCCTCGGTCTTTCACCATCCAGAAAATGAAGGGTGTCTCAGTCACACAGTTTCCTAAGGCAGACAACGAGACTTCGTGACGAAAAGGCGTTTAGAGGCTGCTTGTGTGTCCTAATGAAAATCCTGATGGGACCTGAATGGAAATGAAGTCGTTTTATTAGCTCCGATGTCTGTTTCCTCGATAAAAACCCCCGTCGTTTCCGCCTCTTCGCCTCGTAGGGCTTCTTCATCCTTCGACACGCAGTGGACTGAACGACGCGTCAGGTTCATAACAGGTAATAACGTTCACACAACGTCTTTCGGCCGAACGGAGGAACAAATGACAACGTTTACGCTCTCAGCACCGGGTTTTCTCTTCTCTGCTGTTCTTCCACACCGCAGAAATCCCCATTTCGCGATTTAAAAGCAGCCGCCAGGGTTTAATTTTGAGCTCTAACGCCGAAAAACCCTTCACATTGCCGAATGATAGCAATGATGTTCCCCGCGGTCTACGAGGCGAGGAGGGCTGTACCACTTCAGGAAAAAAGGGGGGTGTATTGTACCACCAAGCACCGCCTGTGTACATTCTTCATAAAAGACCCGAATCTCCTGAGACATAATGAATAATACGTATTACAATAAGTCTATCAAATATTTCTAATACATGTTTTAAAGCCTAGATAAATGTGAATCCCGACAGAGCGCTCGACTCCCCCCCCCCAGTGGTTGGTGTTTGATTCTCCCACGCCGCCTGCTGTAAGCCTCTGTGTGTTCAGTTGAGCGAGCAGGTGAAATGTGGCTGTGTTGAGTACAGCATCAGTACAGTGTGGACTGCGGTGTCTAAACACCGTTAAATATCAGCTCACGGCTGACAGGATTTGTAGATAAATTGTACTACTCATACCGTCTCAACTGACAGGCCATTTAATTGGCTTAATGACATAATAAGCTGCTTACAAAGCCTGGTGCCAAAGTGTAAGCACTAGATAGTAAAATGACACATACTGTTGATTTTCATGAACTACATGAGGTGTAGTTTAAAAATTACATTAGATATTAAAGGTAATTCAACTTTGAATGTTTGATATACATCAGTGAAAACTCCAGTATGACAAAATGATTCTGTTTTTAACACACTGGTGTTAGCATTAGTTGCTAACACTGAACTGAGGAAAGCATCACTGTAAAAAATAAAATAATAATAATACAATTAAATAATATGTAAAAATAACAAAACTAAACCAGATTTAAAACTTTTTAAATGGCCTATCTCTATTTTTTTTACTAATATTTTGTCTTTATCACAACAATAGCTGTCTCCCAATCCCTAACGCAATTCACATACCACCTCTGGTGATTTTCTGGTTCTGCTACATGCAAGGCCTTCCCTTATCAGAGGGCAAGGTTACCCAGTTTTTCCTGTTTGGGGCTCCCCCATTCGAGTTTCCACCTTTCAGAGATCCCCCAGGGAACTAGGCCACTGGATGCGTGGTAACACAAGCTGACGAGTGTTTTTTCCTGTGACAGATCCTGCTTTAAATGATCCAATGGTCTGTTATTTGGCTTTGTAATGCTGGGGGTCGCATAGCTGGGGTCTTTTTAATTGACAAACTAAATACTATTGGCTAGATAAATCCTTTTTACAAGGCAATGCATTAAAGCGCACTCTTCAGAGGTGCGTAATCTGATGAATAGAAGTGGGGTCAGAGGCCTGAGGGCTTGAAGTATTTCTGCTTCATAGAGCTGGATCTGTGACCTTGTTTCTGTGTTCTGTATGTGCAAAAACAGACTGTTTTGTTCTGTAATCAGTGTATGACATAGGTTCACATGCACACACAACAGAGCTGTCTTCTACACTTTTTCTACACTATTATCCTCTGCTTAATCATGCATTCATTCATTCATTCATTATCTGTAACCCTTATCCATTTCAGGGTCGCGGTGGGTCCAGAGCCAACTGGAATCACTGGGCGCAAGGTGGAAATACACCCTGGAGGGGGCGCCAGTCCTTCACAGGGCAACACACACACACACACTCAAATTCACGCCAATCCACCTACCAACGTGTGTTTTTGTGGGAGGAAACTGGAGCACCCGGAGGAAACCCACGCAGACACAGGGAGAACACATCCATCTTTTAGACACACCATATATACACATACATGTATGAGACTGAATGAAATGATGTAATGAAGCAGTGATGGCACAGCAATTTTTTTTTTGTTTATTGTTAATGTATCAGCAGAGCCCTGATGATCCTCCTTCCTAACACACACACACACACACACACACACACACACACACACACACACAGTCTGTATCTTATCTCCCGCATTCTGGTATCCATGGGAGAGTCATCATCCTCCTGAATAGTCATGTGTATTACTGCGGGCAACAACAAGTGTGTGTACATAATAAATATGATGAAGAATCCAAACAACCTTTGCTAAAGCATAAAACATTAATAACGGAGCTGCATTTGCTAATATGTCCTTATATTATGGGATGTGAAGCAGCAATAATTATAATAATCATTATATTTATAATCACGTAAAACATCCCTATAAAATAATATACAGTACTGTGTACCATTCAATCACACCTGGGTTTTTAAATAAATCTAACATCTCAGGTATCAGGCGTTGAGTTTATTTACACCCATTTCACATAATCTTCCTGTGAAAATCCAGTTTTTATCCTCGACAGCATGTCTGTGTGGAGTTGTTTATATGTGCGCACACATATCTTCAGTGAAATAAGCAGTCAGTGCCATGTCTGAGCATTTAAGCTTTGAAACTGCAAATGTCTGAATTCAGGTGGACAGTTTTTCTTGCCTGAGGAACCAAACCTGTCAACTTATGGAATGAGGCTTTCCTGGTGAGGTCAAACCACGGGCGAGCGGAGCAGGAGCGGGTGGAGACTTTACAGTAACAACAAAGGAACTAAACAAAAATGTCAACCAATCACAGTTAGGGGAGGGCCTCCGAATAAACAACAGTGATTAGCACCAATCACATCTGGCAAAGGTTCTAGAGCAAAAATGTTAAAGTAACACTAAGTAGAATTTTTACCTTAAAATTACAGCTTCAAAATCACTGGGATGCTTCACTGAACAGTAACAGGGCGCATAGATCCTCTGTTGTTACTGCTATGGGCTCAGCACTGCAGAAAGGCACTATGTAACTTTTGGGTGAGGGCAGGA
>NC_089818.1:24458540-24468540 GCF_029633855.1 Hoplias malabaricus | reverse complement strand
GAGAGAGAGAGAGAGAGAGAAAGAAAGCGAGAGAGAGAGAGAAAGATAGAAAGAAAGAGGGAGAGGGGAGAGAGAGAAAGAGAGAGAGAGGGAGAGGAGAGAGAGAGAGAGAGAGAGAGAGAAAGAAAGAGAGATGGAGAGAGAGAGAGAGAGAAAGAAAGCGAGAGAGAGAGAGAACGATAGAAAGAAAGAGGGAGAGGGGAGAGAGAGAAAGAGAGAGAGAGGGAGAGGAGAGAGAGAGAGAGAGAGAAAGAGAGAGAGAGTAAGAGAGAGAGCGAGAGAAAGAAAGAGAGAGAGGGAAAAGAGAGAGAGAGAAAGAGAGAGGGAGAGGAGAGAGAAAGAAAGAGAGAGAGAGGGAGAGAGAGAGAGAGAAAGAGAGAGCGAGAGAGAGAGAGAAAGAAAGAAAGAGAGGGAGAGGGGAGAGAGAGAAAGAGAGAGAGAGGGAGAGGAGAGAAAGAGAGAGAGAGACAGAGAGAGAGAGAGAGAGAGGAGAGAGAGAAAGAGAGAGAGAGAGAGAGAGAGAGAGAATCCACCCCATCAGTAAGTAACTCAGCAGCTGTTGATGTGGCAGCAGAAAGATGAGCTCTCATTTCTCATATCAAACAGAATAAATCACACTGGAAATCTGATCCCTGGCCTAATTCCACTTGAGAGAGCCACAGGCTATGACAGTTCTGAACAGACTGAACAGAAATTAATCTAAAATCATTGCTTATTTAATATCAATTATGCTAATTGTAGCCCATAATTCTTTACTGAAAAACATCTACAAAAGCTTAATCTACGCCAGCTGTTATAATATTAGATCTTCCCTTAGCTAAACATGCCTCGAGTCCTACACACACACACACACACGCGCTTCACCTCAGCATCTCTCTCTTTCTGCAGCAGGGAAGTGGAGAGGGCTTGGAGTTGTTCTTCCATTCCTTTCACTCTATCTCTCAGAGAGCTCCTCTCCTCCGTTAACTCCCGGATCATTCGCTCCTTACAAAGCACTGCTGCCATCAACTCCTCGATCCTGCAACACCCAAACAACACACACCAGCTACACCACAGTGTGTGAGAGACGGTGTATGTGTGTGTGTACATTTTCAGATTATACACATTATACAAATTATACACAAGCTCCGTGTTACAGAGCGCAGAACAGACACGACAAGCGCAGCACGGTGCACTGATGGAGCTGAGGAACTATTCATTATCTTTAACAGTTTTAAACACAGGGTTCATGTGTAATCTCTCTTCCGTTGTCTGTTTTGCGCTTGACGTTTTTGGATTAGCATCACGTCTTGTGTGATTTTCTTTCTTATGAGATTACTACGTTGATTATGTGTGTGCTGGGGTCCTGAAATCACATTAGTGATAATAAACTAGTTTTTCTGAACTCATAAAACACTTTTCCCACAAATGAAGCAAAACTTTGACTTGTTTTTGCGAATTCAAACTCTATATCTATTTATAACTATCTAGATTTATTTGTATTTGTATTTACCGTACACACTTTCAGTTATTCACTCTTAAAGAGGTCTCCATGGACTCTATTCGAAGGCCTCTGCTCACAGGCTGCACACATCCTGGTTTCCTCAGGAACATAAAAGGACACGTGCTGAGTTTTTAATTTTTCACCTGCAGTGTGTTACAGTTTTCCACAAATGTTAAAACTCAAAACACAACCTCAAAAGAGTTTATTACTTTGTCAAAAGGCCACAAATCTCTAGCGAAATGAAAAAATGAAACACAGCCCTGAGAACCATGTTCTCTCCTCAGAACTGACTCCTTTCACTAAAACACTACACAGCTGTTAAATGCTTATCTCCTACAGAGCATCACACACTGATACGACAAACTCAAAACACTACCGTCAAAACTGTGTATGTATGCGTTTGCTGAACGAGGCCATGGTACTTCAGATGTATGTGAGTGTGTGGAAAATTGTGTGTGAAGTGTAGGGTTCTTTGTCCCAAAACAGCATTTACAGTATACACACATACAGTATGTAACACACACGACCCATTCACATAGTGTGTAGCAAAACAGTGAGAAACACTACCAGGGAAAAAAGGTCACAACAGAAACAGGTTACTCTACATCCTGCCTCTTTTATACTCTCACTCTTGTCTAATCAGGGTCTTCTCCCGACTGAATCTGTGCAGGTGCAGCGTGAGTGAGACGTGTTGGGAATCAGGAAGTTTCCTAAATGATGCAGTGTGTGTTTAGAGATCGGTAAAACTGTGATTTAATGTGATGTTTCAGTGAAAACAGATGGAATGGAGTTTGGAGCTCAGCGGTTTAGAGTCCTGTTGTTGACATGAACTTAGTTTTCAGAGTTGTGTGGTGTGTAGTTCCGTGTTTTTGTGTGTATTCAATGGAGAAAAACTGTAACAATGACAACAGATCCTCATCTGAGTTAAAGCTTTGGGATCTTAGGAACTCTTAGGATCAAACTGCACTTTGCTGATAAAGCAGTGGGGGTGTGTTTAGAGTTTTGTAAAAGGTCTGTGTCAAATCTGAAAACTGTGCTAATGATGTAAACATTGTTTAAGGCTTCGTGAAACAAGTGAGACATTCGATAAATGGTGATGGTTTAGTTCCAAGAATGGGTTTTAGTGCTTTAGCAAATCAGAAAAACTCTAAGATACTGGAGCAATGTACACAGTTATAGATATTTAATGAACCAGTTTGTTCTGTTTAATGATGCATCAGGGTAAATGCTCTAGATACTTACACAGTGATTGTTCTGAGAGGTCAAGAAATGTTAAGTTTGTGTAAAAGGGGTTCAGGGGTAAACGCTGTACTGTCCTGTGGATAAAGCTGGAGGTCAAAGTGTCAGGGAAGTGTCACCAACTGTACAAACATTCTCTCTCCCTCTGTCTGTGTGTGTGTGTGTGTGTGTGAGTGAGTAGTGTGACGTCAGAGGAAAAGATTATTTTGACGGCGTTGGGTGAGGTGTGGTTGTTTACACTCACTACAGACAGATTGTGTTACTGTGTGAACATTGTTTTAAAGGATGAATGAAGTAGAGAGTTGACTCTTTTTGAATGTCTCTCTCTCTCACCGTTCTCTATCCCTGTGGTCTTCAGACAGCAGGTTTTGAGGCTGTGAGCTCTTGGCAGCCGTCATCTCCTCGGCGATGGTCTCCATGGTGACAGAGGGATGCTGGGCCAATGTGGCCATCCGTTCGGCCTCGCTCCGTGCTAACCGAGCCTCCTGCCACGCAAGGGATCATCACCACAATCATCGTCATCATCATTGTCATCCTAGCTACCATTATAATCATTGTTAAAGAATTAGCAAACGTTGAATCTACCCATTTCTTTTAACCAAAGACTATATTAAATCAGCAAAGGCATAAAATATAAATATGATGACTTATTTATTAAAATGAACAAAAGAAGATGGCTGGTAATTATGTAACAAATACACTAAACCTACAAAACTAATTACATTTGTCTGTATATTTTTATATGTTTATTTTTCACATGACGTAATAAAGCATATGCAATTAACCAGGTCTAATTATGTATTTGGGCGACAGTGGCGCAGCAGTTAGTGTCACAGTCACACGGCTCCAGGGACCTGGAGGTTGTGGGTTCGATTCCTGCTCCGGGTGACTGTCTGTGAGGAGTGTGGTGTGTTCTCTCTGTGTCTGCGTGGGTTTCCTCCGGGTGACTGTCTGTGAGGAGTGTGGTGTGTTCTCTCTGTGTCTGCGTGGGTTTCCTCCAGGTGACTGTGAGGAGTGTGGTGTGTTCTCTCTGTGTCTGCGTGTGTTCACCCTCCGGGTGACTGTCTGTGAGGAGTGTGGTGTGTTCTCTCTGTGTCTGCGTGGGTTTCCTCCAGGTGACTGTGAGGAGTGTGGTGTGTTCTCTCTGTGTCTGCGTGGGTTTCCTCCGGGTGACTGTCTGTGAGGAGTGTGGTGTGTTCTCTCTGTGTCTGCGTGGGTTTCCTCCGGGTGACTGTCTGTGAGGAGTGTTGTGTGTTCTCCCTGTGTCTGCGTGGGTTTCCTCCGGGTGACTGTCTGTGAGGAGTGTGGTGTGTTCTCTCTGTGTCTGCGTGGGTTTCCTCCAGGTGACTGTGAGGAGTGTGGTGTGTTCTCTCTGTGTCTGCGTGTGTTTCCTCCGGGTGACTGTCTGTGAGGAGTGTGGTGTGTTCTCTCTGTGTCTGCGTGGGTTTCCTCCAGGTGACTGTGAGGAGTGTGGTGTGTTCTCTCTGTGTCTGCGTGGGTTTCCTCCGGGTGACTGTCTGTGAGGAGTGTGGTGTGTTCTCTCTGTGTCTGCGTGGGTTTCCTCCGGGTGACTGTCTGTGAGGAGTGTGGTGTGTTCTCCCTGAGTCTGCGTGGGTTTCCTCCGGGTGACTGTCTGTGAGGAGTGTGGTGTGTTCTCCCTGAGTCTGCGTGGGTTTCCTCCGGGTGACTGTCTGTGAGGAGTGTGGTGTGTTCTCCCTGTGTCTGCGTAAGTTTCCTCCGGGTGACTGTCTGTGAGGAGTGTGGTGTGTTCTCTCTGTGTCTGCGTGGGTTTCCTCCGGGTGACTGTCTGTGAGGAGTGTGGTGTGTTCTCTCTGTGTCTGCGTGGGTTTCCTCCAGGTGACTGTGAGGAGTGTGGTGTGTTCTCTCTGTGTCTGCGTGTGTTTCCTCCGGGTGACTGTCTGTGAGGAGTGTGGTGTGTTCTCTCTGTGTCTGCGTGGGTTTCCTCCAGGTGACTGTGAGGAGTGTGGTGTGTTCTCTCTGTGTCTGCGTGGGTTTCCTCCGGGTGACTGTCTGTGAGGAGTGTGGTGTGTTCTCTCTGTGTCTGCGTGGGTTTCCTCCGGGTGACTGTCTGTGAGGAGTGTGGTGTGTTCTCCCTGTGTCTGCGTGGGTTTCCTCCGGGTGACTGTCTGTGAGGAGTGTGGTGTGTTCTCTCTGTGTCTGCGTGGGTTTCCTCCAGGTGACTGTGAGGAGTGTGGTGTGTTCTCTCTGTGTCTGCGTGTGTTTCCTCCGGGTGACTGTCTGTGAGGAGTGTGGTGTGTTCTCTCTGTGTCTGCGTGGGTTTCCTCCAGGTGACTGTGAGGAGTGTGGTGTGTTCTCTCTGTGTCTGCGTGGGTTTCCTCCGGGTGACTGTCTGTGAGGAGTGTGGTGTGTTCTCTCTGTGTCTGCGTGGGTTTCCTCCGGGTGACTGTCTGTGAGGAGTGTGGTGTGTTCTCCCTGAGTCTGCGTGGGTTTCCTCCGGGTGACTGTCTGTGAGGAGTGTGGTGTGTTCTCCCTGTGTCTGCGTGGGTTTCCTCCGGGTGACTGTCTGTGAGGAGTGTGGTGTGTTCTCCCTGAGTCTGCGTGGGTTTCCTCCGGGTGACTGTCTGTGAGGAGTGTGGTGTGTTCTCCCTGTGTCTGCGTGGGTTTCCTCCGGGTGACTGTCTGTGAGGAGTGTGGTGTGTTCTCCCTGTGTCTGCGTGGGTTTCCTCCAGGTGACTGTCTGTGAGGAGTGTGGTGTGTTCTCCCTGAGTCTGCGTGGGTTTCCTCCGGGTGACTGTCTGTGAGGAGTGTGGTGTGTTCTCTCTGTGTCTGCGTGGGTTTCCTCCAGGTGACTGTGAGGAGTGTGGTGTGTTCTCCCTGTGTCTGCGTGGGTTTCCTCCGGGTGACTGTCTGTGAGGAGTGTGGTGTGTTCTCTCTGTGTCTGTGTGAGTTTCCTCCCGGTGACTGTCTGTGAGGAGTGTGGTGTGTTCTCTCTGTGTCTACGTGGGTTTCCTCCGGGTGACTGTCTGTGAGGAGTGTGGTGTGTTCTCCCTGTGTCTGCGTGGGTTTCCTCCGGGTGACTGTCTGTGAGGAGTGTGGTGTGTTCTCCCTGAGTCTGCGTGGGTTTCCTCCGTGTGACTGTCTGTGAGGAGTGTGGTGTGTTCTCCCAGTGTCTGTGTGGGTTTCCTCCGGGTGACTGTCTGTGAGGAGTGTGGTGTGTTCTCTCTGTGTCTGCGTGGGTTTCCTCCGGGTGACTGTCTGTGAGGAGTGTGGTGTGTTCTCCCTGTGTCTGCGTGGGTTTCCTCCGGGTGACTGTCTGTGAGGAGTGTGGTGTGTTCTCTCTGTGTCTGCGTGGGTTTCCTCCAGGTGACTGTGAGGAGTGTGGTGTGTTCTCTCTGTGTCTGCGTGGGTTTCCTCCGGGTGACTGTCTGTGAGGAGTGTGGTGTGTTCTCCCTGTGTCTGCGTGGGTTTCCTCCGGGTGACTGTCTGTGAGGAGTGTGGTGTGTTCTCCCTGAGTCTGCGTGGGTTTCCTCCGGGTGACTGTCTGTGAGGAGTGTGGTGTGTTCTCTCTGTGTCTGCGTGGGTTTCCTCCAGGTGACTGTGAGGAGTGTGGTGTGTTCTCTCTGTGTCTGCGTGGGTTTCCTCCAGGTGACTGTGAGGAGTGTGGTGTGTTCTCCCTGTGTCTGCGTGGGTTTCCTCCGGGTGACTGTCTGTGAGGAGTGTGGTGTGTTCTCTCTGTGTCTGTGTGGGTTTCCTCCCGGTGACTGTCTGTGAGGAGTGTGGTGTGTTCTCTCTGTGTCTGCGTGGGTTTTCTCCGGGTGACTGTCTGTGAGGAGTGTGGTGTGTTCTCCCTGTGTCTGCGTGGGTTTCCTCCGGGTGACTGTCTGTGAGGAGTGTGGTGTGTTCTCCCTGAGTCTGCGTGGGTTTCCTCCGGGTGACTGTCTGTGAGGAGTGTGGTGTGTTCTCCCAGTGTCTGTGTGGGTTTCCTCCGGGTGACTGTCTGTGAGGAGTGTGGTGTGTTCTCTCTGTGTCTGCGTGGGTTTCCTCCGGGTGACTGTCTGTGAGGAGTGTGGTGTGTTCTCCCTGAGTCTGCGTGGGTTTCCTCCGGGTGACTGTCTGTGAGGAGTGTGGTGTGTTCTCTCTGTGTCTGCGTGGGTTTCCTCCAGGTGACTGTGAGGAGTGTGGTGTGTTCTCTCTGTGTCTGCGTGGGATTCCTCCGGGTGACTGTCTGTGAGGAGTGTGGTGTGTTCTCCCTGTGTCTGCGTGGGTTTCCTCCGGGTGACTGTCTGTGAGGAGTGTGGTGTGTTCTCCCTGAGTCTGCGTGGGTTTCCTCCGGGTGACTGTCTGTGAGGAGTGTGGTGTGTTCTCTCTGTGTCTGCGTGGGTTTCCTCCAGGTGACTGTGAGGAGTGTGGTGTGTTCTCCCTGTGTCTGCGTGGGTTTCCTCCGGGTGACTGTCTGTGAGGAGTGTGGTGTGTTCTCTCTGTGTCTGTGTGGGTTTCCTCCCGGTGACTGTCTGTGAGGAGTGTGGTGTGTTCTCTCTGTGTCTGCGTGGGTTTCCTCCGGGTGACTGTCTGTGAGGAGTGTGGTGTGTTCTCCCTGTGTCTGCGTGGGTTTCCTCCGGGTGACTGTCTGTGAGGAGTGTGGTGTGTTCTCCCTGAGTCTGCGTGGGTTTCCTCCGGGTGACTGTCTGTGAGGAGTGTGGTGTGTTCTCCCAGTGTCTGTGTGGGTTTCCTCCGGGTGACTGTCTGTGAGGAGTGTGGTGTGTTCTCTCTGTGTCTGCGTGGGTTTCCTCCGGGTGACTGTCTGTGAGGAGTGTGGTGTGTTCTCCCTGAGTCTGCGTGGGTTTCCTCCGGGTGACTGTCTGTGAGGAGTGTGGTGTGTTCTCTCTGTGTCTGCGTGGGTTTCCTCCAGGTGACTGTGAGGAGTGTGGTGTGTTCTCTCTGTGTCTGCGTGGGTTTCCTCCAGGTGACTGTGAGGAGTGTGGTGTGTTCTCCCTGTGTCTGCGTGGGTTTCCTCCGGGTGACTGTCTGTGAGGAGTGTGGTGTGTTCTCTCTGTGTCTGTGTGGGTTTCCTCCCGGTGACTGTCTGTGAGGAGTGTGGTGTGTTCTCTCTGTGTCTGCGTGGGTTTTCTCCGGGTGACTGTCTGTGAGGAGTGTGGTGTGTTCTCCCTGTGTCTGCGTGGGTTTCCTCCGGGTGACTGTCTGTGAGGAGTGTGGTGTGTTCTCCCTGAGTCTGCGTGGGTTTCCTCCGGGTGACTGTCTGTGAGGAGTGTGGTGTGTTCTCCCAGTGTCTGTGTGGGTTTCCTCCGGGTGACTGTCTGTGAGGAGTGTGGTGTGTTCTCTCTGTGTCTGCGTGGGTTTCCTCCGGGTGACTGTCTGTGAGGAGTGTGGTGTGTTCTCCCTGAGTCTGCGTGGGTTTCCTCCGGGTGACTGTCTGTGAGGAGTGTGGTGTGTTCTCTCTGTGTCTGCGTGGGTTTCCTCCAGGTGACTGTGAGGAGTGTGGTGTGTTCTCTCTGTGTCTGCGTGGGATTCCTCCGGGTGACTGTCTGTGAGGAGTGTGGTGTGTTCTCCCTGTGTCTGCGTGGGTTTCCTCCGGGTGACTGTCTGTGAGGAGTGTGGTGTGTTCTCCCTGAGTCTGCGTGGGTTTCCTCCGGGTGACTGTCTGTGAGGAGTGTGGTGTGTTCTCTCTGTGTCTGCGTGGGTTTCCTCCAGGTGACTGTGAGGAGTGTGGTGTGTTCTCCCTGTGTCTGCGTGGGTTTCCTCCAGGTGACTGTCTGTGAGGAGTGTGGTGTGTTCTCTCTGTGTCTGTGTGGGTTTCCTCCCGGTGACTGTCTGTGAGGAGTGTGGTGTGTTCTCTCTGTGTCTGCGTGGGTTTCCTCCGGGTGACTGTCTGTGAGGAGTGTGGTGTGTTCTCCCTGTGTCTGCGTGGGTTTCCTCCGGGTGACTGTCTGTGAGGAGTGTGGTGTGTTCTCCCTGAGTCTGCGTGGGTTTCCTCCGGGTGACTGTCTGTGAGGAGTGTGGTGTGTTCTCCCAGTGTCTGTGTGGGTTTCCTCCGGGTGACTGTCTGTGAGGAGTGTGGTGTGTTCTCTCTGTGTCTGCGTGGGTTTCCTCCTGGTGACTGTCTGTGAGGAGTGTGGGTTTCTTCCCACAGTCCAAAAACACACGTTGGTAGGTGGATTGGAGACTCAAAAGTGTCCGTAGGTGTGAGTGAGTGAATGTGTGTGTGTTGCCCTGTGAAGGACTGGCGCCCCCTCCAGGGTGTATTCCTGCCTTGCGCCCAATGATTCCAGGTAGGCTCTGGACCCCCCGCGACCCTAAAAATTGGATAAGCGGTTACAGATAATGGATGGATGGATGAATGAATAATTAAGTTTTTTTT
Source organism: Hoplias malabaricus (assembly GCF_029633855.1). Taxonomy (NCBI): domain Eukaryota; kingdom Metazoa; phylum Chordata; class Actinopteri; order Characiformes; family Erythrinidae; genus Hoplias; species Hoplias malabaricus. Next base: position 24,459,460 of record NC_089818.1, on the reverse strand, counting down.
TTATTAAACATTTAGTTGGTCAGTGTTATTGATTATTTCCATAACGTACGTTATATTCATAAATCCACACTGGGTGATAATACAACATAATTTATCATGACTATAATAAATATCTCACCTCTAGCTACGTAATTTACCTCTTTTCCTTGTTTATACGTATGGCAATACTATCTGAAAATGTGTGTAATGACCGTTTCTTTGCCTGATTTAGAGGTAAGTATGGACCTCATGGGAGAATTCCTGTCTGAATTTGATGTGTGTGAGCGTCTGAATGTATCTATGTGTTCACATTTGTTTGCATCTGGGAATGTCTGTGCGTGAGAATGTGCGTGTACCTCTTGCAGAAGCTGTATCTTGGTCTGCAAGACCTGCTGCATGTGGTCGATCTCCTGCTGTCTCTCTTCACAGCGCCACTGCAGCTCAGCCTCATTATGATTGGTCAGGCTTTCCGCTGTTGTCCTTGAACACACAGGAGAAGAGAGTTGGATGGAACACAGCAGTCTTTATCCATATGCTGCATGGTGTTGGAACATGCCTACAACATTTGTCTCTCACACACCCAGAGCTATGTATACATATGCATTCAGTTGTACAGAGCAAATGGCTGCTGTTCTGTGGCTTTTAATACATGTTCAACAAGTGCAGGACTGTAGAATGTGGTCATGTGTTTTGTTTGTGGATGAAATAGACAGAGGGGCCTTGTTCCGGGAGTTTTATTGTCTGGAGAGGTTTGGATTTAAACATATAAATAATATTTTAATATTTATATACACTGAGGCAGGGTGTTTAATTAAAAAAAAATAGCACAGTTAGCTAAGAAGCTATGTATCACTCGCTGGGCTCATGCTACAGTCAAGAGACCATGGGGCAGGTAGGATATCTTGGCAGTAGGACTTAAAGAAGACAGCATTTAATGTTTT
>NC_089818.1:24446040-24448540 GCF_029633855.1 Hoplias malabaricus | reverse complement strand
ATGTGAGGAGGTCTATAAACCATCTGAACATTGCACTGCTAATGGACTCCAATGGGAAGTTTATTGATGAGAAAAAACTCTTCCCTAAACATAGAGTCACTAAACTCCGATGTCCAACTACAAAAAGAGCATTGGAGCTACTCTCTGAGGCAAATCTGGGCTCACCAACCCACATCATAATCCACACAGGAACAAACGACCTGAGAGCTCAGCAAGAGAGAGTGGCTGTGTCCCTGAGAGCAGTTATAGAGAAGGCCTGCAACACCTTCCCTAATGCCAAAATCATCATCTCCACCCTGCTGCCCCGCAAAGATTTCCACCCGGATACGATCCAGAAAATCAACGCCAGGATCTCCAGAGAGTGTGCCCTCCGACCCAACACCCACCTCGCCCACCACCCGACTCTGGACACAGCCTGCCTCTTCGACCACGTCCATCTGTTCAAGGAGGTAGTTCCTGTGTTTGCAAAGACACTAAAAGATGTGGCGCTGGCCCGGAACATCACTACACACCAACACACCACTGGACGTGGACCTCGATACACACAGCCTTCAAGACCCTCACCACGACCTGCAGTACGACCGATCCCCCGTCTGAGACCTGAGCAACATGGTCATCATTATCCACCACTACCAGACAGGAGGAGGAGGAGCCACCATGAACACCCTGCTCCCTCACCAGCTCCATCACCTAGCACAGGTACACACACTGCACCACTGAACCAGGGCCCAACACCAGCTCCTCAACTCCAGATCAGACCAGGAACACTGAGCTACGCCCAGGCGGTCGGCAGAGCAGCAAACACCACCACCTCTGAGCTGAGAGACATTCAGCAGATGCTCAGCCACATCTGCACACATCTGATGGGACACTGCCGGTGGTAAGAGGCATATTACCAGAGAGGTAAAGGACATTAATTATTCCACAGTGTACATTATTTCCTCTCTGTACCGTGATTAACACAGAAATGGAAATTTGATCTTTTTTATTAATATTAATTATCAGTCTATTGTTTTCAATTATCTCTCTTATTTTGAAATTTTAGAAAATAACACACTTTAATTCACACAGAATGACATCTTTTCGCATCTCTCTATGGAATATCCAGGGTTTAAACTCCTCTTTATTTGGTTTAAAGAGCAGAAACCCTGATTTTGTACAAGAAATAAGAAATATAGATGTATTAATTTTGCAGGAGACATGGAGTAAAGGAGACGAGCCCACTGGTTGTCCCCCAGGTTACAGGGAGTTAGTGGTGCCCTCCACTAAATTAAAGGGAGTTTCTCAGGGAAGAGACTCGGGGGGGATGCTCCTCTGGTTTAAATCAGAACTTTCTCAATCGATTCAAAAAGTAAAACAAGGGGAAAATCTTCTCTGGATCAAAATTAATAAGCAGTTAATCTCAACCCCCCAAAATATATTTCTCTGTGCCATCTACATCCCCCCAGCAGAATCGCCCTATTTCAAAGAAGAAACCTTTTTGGATTTAGAACAACAGATCAGTCATTTCCAAAAACAAGGACATGTGGTTATCTGTGGAGACCTGAACGCCAGGACAGGAGCTCAGCCCGACTTCATCAGCTCTCACGGTGACCACTTTATAACAGGGAACAACGTCCACTTCCCAATGTTCCACCGCAGAGAAAACTATGACAAATCTGTGAATGCTCATGGGAAGAGCCTGCTACAGCTCTGTCGAAGCCTGGGTCTGTACGTCGTAAACGGTCGACTACGAGGGGACTCCTACGGTCAGCTCACCCACAGCTCGGCTCTCGGCAGCAGTACGGTGGACTACGCTATAACCGATCTGGACCCGGCCTTCCTCAGAGCCTTCACGGTCAAGCCACTAACACCCCTCTCAGATCACAGCCAAATCACACTCTATCTGAACAGAATCATTAGAACTGACCACAAGAAACACCCCAGCACACTGTACAAACTCAAACACACACTCAGGTGGACTCCGGACAGCACTGACCAATACCTCCACGCCGTAAACAGCCCGGAAATCCAGACACGTCTCGACTCCTATCTGTCAAACACCTACCAACAACATAAAGAAGGTGTTGACGTGGCTGTAGAAAACTTAAATCATATCTTTGATCATGCAGTCCGACTATCTAATCTCGCAGCCAGGAAAAACAAACCAAGAAAAATCCAATCAGACACATGGTTCGATCACGACTGCAAGAGAAAGAGAAACAAAGTCCGAAAATTATCCAATCAGAAACACAGGGAACCACTTAACGAAGAATTACGCACTGAATACTGTGAGGTACTGAGAGAATACAAACACACACTCAAAACCAAAAAGTACAAATACATACAACATCAAATACACAACCTGGAGAATTCAATCAACTCCAATTCATTCTGGGACAAATGGAAGTCATTAAACAGAAAACATCAGGATGATTTAGCGATCGCTGATGGAGACGTGTGGAGAGATCATTTTGAATCATTGTACAGTCGTCAATTATTAAATACACAACAACAGCAA